>NC_056725.1:940031078-940285202 GCF_019279795.1 Protopterus annectens | reverse complement strand
TTTGGTTTTCTGCAACTATCTGTTCAAAAATTTTGAAAAATTGAAGAATAACTTCATTTTGTTTAATGGTGAATTTTATTTACAAATGAAAGGTGTCGCAATGGGGGCGTCATGTGGTGGTATCTACGCTAACATAATGATGTTGGAGTGGGAGCAAAGATGCCTTGTGAACTCACCCTTTTATGGTTTTTGTAAGACCTATCTACAATTTTTGGATGACATCTTTAGTTTTTGGAATGGACCGGTTAGTATGATTTCTGAGTTTATTGATATTTTTTAAAATTTTCCCATAACATAGACCATCAAGAAATTGCCTATTTCGATGTAAAACTGAAGAAGGATTTTACTTTACAATGTTTCTTAGCTGAAATTTATAGAAAACCCACCTGTTCTAACAGTTTCTTACATTTTGATAGTGGGCAGCCCTATAGGCAGAAAAAAGGTGTAGTGAAGGGGCAGTTTGTAAGGGCTGCGAGGATGGTATCCTGCTTCATTTCATTTTTAGATGAATGTGAAGTGTTGAAAAAGATGTTTTTGAGTAGAGAATACCCAGTTGGATTAGTGAAGGATGTTATGTTAGAGGTGATAAACAAAAGAGAATCTGGATTTTTTAAACCATTATTGAGAGAAAGAGTCCCTATAGACTATAACTCTCCTAGTAATGTAATAATAGACATGGCCATCCCTGCCCTGGACTCTCCTAGTTCTAATAATCATAATGAAAATGATGAAGGAATGGTACTAACTAGGTTAACATCCAATAATATAGAACAGAGGGACTATAAAACAGCCTTTCTTACTACTTTTAATTCATCTAGTAATTTGATTAAAGATATTTTGTATAAAAATTGGGTTGTTTTGGCCAGTAATAAGGACGTTCATAATAAACTTGATGAACACCCTACAATAGTGTATAGGAAGGAGAGATGTCTAAAAAATATTTTTGAGATAGACAAACAAGGTAACCAATATTTCTTAAATAGTAATATGAAAAAATGTGGAGCTTGTAACTATTGTCCATTCATTTGTGAGGGGAATATATTCACCATTAATAAGGCGCAAGTAAAGTTAAGAAATAAATGTGATTGTAATACTGAAAGGGTGGTATATTGTGCTTTGTGTAATAAATGTAGAGGATTCTATATTGGAAAAACCGACAAGAAATTAAAAAATAGAATATATGAACACTTGAGGGACATAAAAACAGGAAAGAAACAAATGCCTTAGCCAAACACATCTTAGAATTTAGTGATCATTCATTCAAGTTTTTTTTATTATGGATGAAATAGAATATAGGACTAGAGGGGGTCCCTGGAATCTTGTCTTGGAGAGACAAGAAACATTATGGCAAATCAGGACTAATGCTACAGAATGGCCAGGCTTGAATCAATCTTTGTTCATAACATGTTTTTTGAAGCTAAAAGCTTTAGAGAGATAGCCATTTAGTTTTAAAATGTTAATTATTTATTCATTTTAATTCTATATAGTATGCATTTATGTGAGTGAATTTAATGCACCATATTTATGTTTTTTAAAGGATGCTTATGTTTTATGTATTAGACAATTATTTTAATTGGGTGGTCTTCATTGAAGGTGTGGTTGTGGTTTACTATAAAATCTCATTCATTAAATGTGGAGTTTTTAAAAAAAGTGATTCCTGTTTGTGCACAAGAACCAGCATTGGTATTGTGTAGTAACTGTTTGTTTTATATTGGATTAAAGATTGCTTTTGAGTCTACCTTCAGCGTGCTATTCTTTTTACAAGTTTGGACTGTGCTCTTCATGATTATTTTAATTATGATGGAAGGGACAGTTTTCTCTATACCGTGATTTAATAGGTGATACAATTCCATGGTTAGGGTTGACATGTCAATGACCAATCACAGATTTAGGATAAATGAAGAATTTATTTTTTGAAAATATGTTAGTTTATTTTGCTAAAATCTCTAACTTTATATAGATTACTGGGATTAGGGAAACTGATCTTGAGACTGAAGGTAACAAATCAAATGACAGGTTCATAGGTTCATAGGTAGGTATTAGGCTATCATCCCTGGGGCCTATATAAGCCTAGCCAAAAATGTTACCTGACTTTCACCACCCAAGATGGTTATTTTCCTGTGCCTCTGTCTATCAGAGCCATAGAAGTGATCCCCAGGGTGAATTTCTTATTTCCCATCCAGCTGTCAAGATTTTTCTTAAAGAGGGCTAATGAGGAGCTTTGTTTGACATGAATGGGTAGTCTGTTCCAGAGCATGGGAAGTCTCTGGGACAGGGATCTAGCCCTCCAGCATGTTCTGTTTATTGTGCTGGTAAGGTTTAGGTCCCTTGAGCATGTGGCTCAGAGGGATTGGGGTTTCTTTAAGTGTAGCATGTCCAACAGATCTAGGTTTGACATGGCTTTGTATGTTAGGCAGAGGTTGTCTCTGAGTAGGTGATAAGTGATGGAGTAGAGCTGGTGTTTTTTGAGACGGTCTCTGTATGGCATCTGTTTGAGGCCAGTAATCCTATTAGTGAGGTATTTCTGTGACCTTTCTAGTTGTAGATGTCTTGTGAGGTACATGCTAAATGGGGTGTTGTACTCTATAATAGGTCTGATGAGGGCTGAGTAGAGAAGAACAATGACCTCTTTTTTTCTGGAGGTGAACCCCTTTGTGATGAGGTGTGCCACATAGAAGGATTTCCTGACTACTGTGGCGATGTGATTATCAAAGGAGAGACTACTGTCCACCTGTATCCCAAGGTCTCTTACCACACTTTTGGTGTTTAGTAGGCTACTGCCTATGTGGTAGTTTATGAGTACAGTGTTTTTCCCAAAGTTGATGACAGTGCACTTCTTGACATTGAGCTTGTGCCATGACTTTGACACCAAGCATAAGTCTTAGTGAGCCCCCTTTGTAGAATGTCTACATCATTAGGCAATTCTATTATGGCACCTTGTTTACAGTCATCTGTGAACTTCGTTAGCCAAAGACCTGCTGTATCAGCCTTGACTTCTGGGAAGTAGATGCCAAACAGGAGAGCACCCAGGACTGAGCCCTGTGGTACAGCACTTGTCACTGGTCTGAAGTTGGATTTGGAGTTGGCTACTTTCACTGTGTGGGTTCTATCGGTGAGCCAGTTGACCACCCATCTTGTGACATAGGGATGTATGCCCAGTCTGGTGAGTTTATCTATAATTCCAGAGTGGGGATAGTGTTGAAAGCCTTGGCAAGGTCAAGATAGGCTGTGTGCACCACCTTACCTTTGTCCACGGCTCTGGTGACTGCTTCAAAGAAGTCAATCAGGTTTAGGAGACATGACCTACCTTTTACAAACCCAAAATGAGTGTGGTCCAGAGTTTGGAGGTTACCTATGTCCTTGTTTATAAGCTCCAAGATGATACATTCCATGACCTTGCAGACCAGGATTGTCAGGCTAATGTGGCTGTAGTTCCCGGGGTCCATGGTGGCGCCCCCTTTCTGGAGTGGAATAACCATCGCTGTGCACCATTCAGTAGGCACAAAGCCTGAATTGAGGCTATGATTGAACATGGTACTTAGGTGGGGTGCCAGTTCATTCTGTAGTTCATGCAGAATGCAGCCTGAGATGTTGTCAGGTCCCATGGATGCTGTGTTCTTGGTTTTGGAGAGTATGGTCTTTACTTGTGCACCCATGATTACAGGGGCTTTGCATACTTCCAGTATAGTGATGGGCCCTTTAGGGGGTGAGGAGGGGGTGAAGTTTGCACTGAACTTGTCTGCCAGGATGTTGGTATCAGTTGGATTTGCATATCTAGTGTCATTGTGCTGTAGCTCACAGCAGATCTGAGTGTCACCATTGAGATTCTTGACATAGCTGTAGAATGCTTTGTGGTTGTCTCTAGAATCAGTAGCGATTTTATTTTCGTAACTAGCTTTGAGGATTTTCTTACTGAGGCTGACCAGGGAGTTCCTGCAATCAGGGGATTTTACTCTTTTTTGCAACAGCTTCTTCCTTCTGTTGTAGAGTTTGTTTATGGCAGGGGACCACCAGATTGGCTTCCTTTTTTGGAGGATAGTGTCTTGGTTCTGTTGGGGATGGCACGATCCATGCACTCGTGTATGTGCTTATACAGTGCATTTGTATAGGATTCAGCAGTCGTACCTCTATTTTCTGTCTGTATGGGTGTTGTGAAGCTTGCCACATCTGTCTTAAGAAGCATGAAGTTGGCTTTGCTGAAGTTTTTTATGGTGGTTTCCTTAATGGGGGGTGGGGGTGGGATATTGATGTCTAGGCTGATTAGGTTTTGGTCGGATCTGACCAGCGAGGAGTTGATCTCTGGCGTGGAACATTGGTTGCCCATATTGGTAATGACCATGTCCATGATATTGCTGCCCCTGGTGGAGGTATGGACAAGCTGATCCACGGTGTTGGAATTTATGAATTCCAGAAAGCATCGAGCAAACGAGTTAGTACGAGTAGTTTTCCTAGTTGATGGTGAGGTAGTTGAAATCGTCCATTATTAGAGTATTGGGCTGTGCCTTAATATTACCCAGTATATCAATAAATGTGAAGTGGGCATCCTGGGGCATAGTGGGGGAGCTGTAACAAGCTACAACCTGGATTGTAGTCTTGCCAGTTTTAGTTAGACTTGGATAATTTTGGATGCATTATGTTAAACAACTAGCCTGGAGGTGTGGATATCCTTAATAAATATGGACACGCCTCCTCCTTTAGTGTTTCAGTCCAGGTTAGGTGGCTGAAAGGTGTGGTATGAGTTATAGCCTGGTAATGCAAGGGTGCTCTCTGGAGCCTTGAACCAGGTCTCCGTCACTGCACAGATATCGATGTTCTCCATTTTAAGTAGTGCCTTGAGTGAGTGCGTTTTGAGGTTTAGACTTCTAGCATTGAGTAGCATTACCCTCAGATTTTGCTTGCTTATACCTGCTATGGTGGTGAGTTTGTCATTTGAACCTTGCCTAAAAAAAGGCACTATAGGGGTGGCAAGAGCCATAGCCAGTATCCAGAATCCCAGGGGCGACAGGTGCAGGCCATCTCTGGCAAAGCATCGTGGTCTGTCGATCATGTCATCCCAGGCAGACAAACACTGGCTCCCCTTAGAATGACACAAGAAGCTTAGCCAATTGTTGAAGTCAATAATTTTGTCCTTGCATTGTGGCATCATTCTGGGCAATGGCAGGATGCTATTCAGGGCTAGGGTCATACCTGCCAGGTCTACATGATCCAAGAGCTCCTCCATGTCTCTTTTCATGTAATCCAGGGAGGTATGTCTTAGGTCTTTTACACCAACATGGACCATGACAGAGTCATATTTGTACTTGTTGTGGAGTGACCTGAGTGCATGAGTTATGTGGCGGATCCTGGCACCTGACAGGTGGCTGACAGTAATTTTCTCCTTGTTTAGCCTGGTGAGTGGGACATCAGTGTGCCTGACTATATAGTTACCTATGACTAGTGTGTTGGGTACATTGTTTTCCCTTATGGGCTGAAGTTGAGTGGCACACTAATTTTGTGGGCTATGCATCATTTGGGTAGTGTTGGGAGGTGGTGGTTGCTTGCATTCCAGCTTTGGAGGTCTCTGTTGTTTGGGCAGATTTTTATTGATAGCCTCCACAAATATAGGTGTGTGTTTTGTGTTACTAGGTGTGGGTTTAGGTAGTGTAGGTTTTGATGGACTATGTGTTGAGTGTAGTGTGGTGCAGGTGTTTACCTTCTCCTCTTGACTGTCTGGTACAGTTTTGGCTGGAGAGAGCTTGGCTTCCAGTTTGGCTATATAAGTGCATCTTTCACAGGTTGTAGTGTTGGGTGGTAAGAAGAGAGGGTTGTCAGTGTACATGAGGGAATTGCTACACTGCCCCAAGATGCCCGGATTCATCAGGTGGTCAAGATAAAATATTGGGAATTGACCCTTAGCCATGCCTGGATAGGTGCTTATTAACGTAAGTACTAAAAACTGTTTTCCTCCTAACAAGTGAGGAAAGTTGAGTGCTGCAGTAATTTGTAGATTATTTAGTGCTTGCAATGAGTTTTGAACAAGTGATGAGCACGAGGAAACAGTTTTGAGTGCTAAAACTAGAAAACTGGCTAGTTCTAAGGGAAAATTAGAAGAGCAGACTTTCTGGCACCAGGAATAGTTTAACCCTAGTTAAAAAGAGCTGCACGATGCGCAAAACCGTGCAAACATAGGTTTTTAAACAGAAAGGTGAAAGGAACAGAAATAGCCCAAAATGGCCAATAAAACTACAGATTCTGAGCTGAAACCACTCTTCCAGTAACAGATAGGCTGCTCAAAGCTCACCACTCTCACTGATGAACAGAGAAGCTTCCTTCTACCTTAGTAAGGTCTGGGCAACACAGAAACTACAAAACAGGCCAGAATTCAGCAAAAATCTGAAAACTGGACTCTACTGGTTACAGAAAGGTGGGAAATGAGTAGAGAGATAGGATTTTTTTTTCAAAATTAAAACAGATACAGTAAAACAAATACTTTTAAAGCAGGTTATTGCACTTGAGTGTGTAGCCCTCAACAGTTCAACAATTGAAAAACACTTAAAAATTATCAAAATGCAAATAGTATCGAATAAATTGCAAAGTTAATTAACAAATGCTCAGAATAGTGCAGCTAGCAAAAATAAGCAATAAAAAGCAAAACAGAGGTACTTAATCCACTCAAAGTCTCTCTTTTCTGTCTCTCTGATGCTATAGAACTCTGCATGACTCCCACATCATGTTGAGGTAATACAAGTGCCAAAACCACGCAAACACAGGTTTTTAAACAGAAAGATGAAAGGTATAAAAATAGCCCAAAATGGCCAATGAAACTACAGATTCTGAGCTGAAACCACTCCTCCAGTGACAGATAGGCTGCCCAAAGCTCACCACTCTCACTAACGAACAGAGAAGCTTTCTTCTGTCTTAGTAAGGTCTGGGCAACACAGAAACTACAAAACAGCCCAGAATTCAGCAAAATCTGAAAACCGGACTCTACTGGTTACAGAAAGACAGGAAATGAGTACAGAGATATGATTTTTTTTTGTTTTTGTTTTTTTTCAAAAATTAAAACAGATACAGTAAAACAAACACTTTTAAAGCAGAAAAATAGCTATCACACTTGAGTGTGTAGCCCTCAACAGTTCAACAGTTGAAAAACACTTAAAAATGATAAAAGTGCAAACAGTATAGTTAATAAAAAACGCTCAGAATAGTGCAGCTAGTGAAAATAAGCAATAAAAAGCAAAACAGAGGTACTTCATCCACTCAAAGTCTCCCTTTTCTCTCTCTGCTGCTGTAGAACTCTGCAGGACACCCAGGCAGGATCTTGCTGAGGTAATACAAGTGCAAAAACCACACAAACACAGTTTTAAACTGAAAGATGAAAGGAATAGAAATAGCCCAAAATGGTGAGTAAAACTACAGATTCTGAGCTGAAACCACTCCTCCAGTGACAGATAGGTTGCTCAAAGCTCACCACTCTCACTGATAAACAGAGAAGCTTTCTTCTATCTTAGTAAGGACTGGGCAACACAGAAACTACAAAACAGACCAGAATTCAGCTAAATCTGAAAAACAGACTCTACTGGTTATAGAAAGATGGGATTTGATTTAACTAGGGAAGGAAATACTTACAGGACTGAAAACAGGGTAACAGAGTTAGTTAAGACACTGTCTAGGAGGTCTGGTTGGGCAAGAGCAATGTATGTCTGATGCATTACTGTAGTCATTGTTTAATGAATTTTGTGTTCAGTAAGATATCAGAAATGTACATAGAAAGCAGTCTTCTTTTTTGAGAGACAGTCTATGTGTGAAAGCAAAGGGCAGAAACACAACCTCACTAAAAAGACAGAGTATGTGTGTTACAGCAAGCTAAAGGGCATTACTAGGACTATTATATTCATGCAACATATCCACAGTGTACCTTCTCAAAGAGGATACGTTCCTGTGGGATGCTATGTGTGTAAAGAAAACTGAAGCTATGGTTTGCTGTGTTTTAGAAACCCAATGAAGACACAACTTATGCTTTGTCTTTCAATTTATTTTACTATTATAAGTTCACAGCATGTCTAAATTAAATTTCTTTAGAGTCAGTTCACAACAAACCTACAATTTTTTACCTTTTTCACGCAAAGAGCAAATATATAATGTATAAAATCATAAATATAGACTGCATTTGGATTATAAGAAATAAACCCATAGTTTTTGTTCTTGAAAGTAATATATAGAAGTATTTAAAATTTTATTACAAAAAAAAGAGAAATCATCCGTGAGAACTTTGACTTGTCACTCAGGAATTCATGGTACACCTGTGGTACTAAATCAGTGCCTAAAACCACAAACTAATTAATTATCTTATAACTGAATTTCTGGATGTGTTGTCTATTGGTTCATAGGTTCATAGAAGGTCACTAGGCTAACGGCTCTAGAGACCTTACAAACCTAGTCAAATTTATCTTGAGTTGCCCCAATTGTCGTTGGTTAGGTGAATGAAGTTCATAGAAGTAAGGGTCTATGGTAGTTAATAACAACTTCCTCTGTCCAGAAGGAACATGGCCACTATGCCAGGAGTGAATTTGCAGTCACCCATCCATTGCTCTAGGTTGCATTTGAAAAGGGTAAGGAAGGGGCTGTGTTTCACATGAATTGGAAGCTTGTTCCTGAGAAGTGTCAGTCCCTGGGAGGTATATCTATTTCTCCAGCATAACCTGCTCATATCAGAGGCTCAGTTAAGATCCCTGTAGTGAGTGACCCTCATGTGATTTATGAATGTGTAGCATTTTCATCAGGGTGGGTCAGAGACTGCCCTATAAGTCAGGCACAGGTCACCCCTTAGCAATCTGTAGGAGGCAGAATACAGTGATGGGACTTTCAATCTTGCCACGTAAGACTTTTTTAGTGTTCCTCTAATTTCTTGGTGAGAAACCTCTGTGGTCTCTCCATTTGTTACAGGTGTCTGGTGATGTACGTCCAAAAGGGAGCATTGTATTCAATTATTCAGAGCCAAGTATAATGGAATTATAACATCCTTAGATATAGATGTGATGCCTTTACTTATAAGATGTGCCACACAGAAAAATTTTCTTACTACTGTGGATATGCAGTGGTTAAGGTTTAGGTACCAAACTGAGAACCCAGATCACATACCACTGGGTCAACACTTAGGGTGCTGCTGTGTATAATGTAATTATCAGGGATGTTAGCTTTCCCAAAGGGAATAATAATGCATGTTTTTGCATTTAGCTTTAATCCGTGGATTTGGCACCAATCAGTTGTCTGCGTTAATCCTGTCTACAGTATATTAACATAGTTGGGGGACAGAGTGATTGTTTCCAATTTGCAATCATCAGCAAATGTGGTCAGCCACAGGCCATCCAAGTTTGTTGGGACTTCTGAGAAAAAAATTATGAACAGTAAAGGGCCCAGCACAGAACCCTGTGCTACACCACTGGTGACTTATCTTTTGCTAGAGGTGAAGTCACCAACTTTGACAGTATGTGCCCTGTCGGTGAGCCATTTGGTTACCCATCTAGTAATGTAGGGGTTAATTCCCAGGTGAGATAGTTTCGCTATAATACCTTAGTAGGGGATTGTCTCAAATGCCTTGGGCAGATCAAAATAGGTAGCATGTACTGTCTTTCCCTCATCCACGGCCTTGGTGGCTTTCTGAAACAATGTTTTTTTCTAGAAAAATGCCAACCAGTAAAAATCCTATACTGGTAGTCTCCACTAATATGCCTACATTGTCAATAGAGTTAGGTTACCAATTTGAATTATATTTAGTTTCCATTTACTGAGTACAATGCCCCCTTTGATATGTACCTACCCAGGCATATTCACCAACTGGAATGTCCACAGAGGTCCTTCACTAACAATTCACGGCATCGGTGCCATATCCTATCCAGACCGCCTCAATGCCACATCACTGCATTTAGTACCCTACAGGCTGTTGAGGGGGGAAATCCATCCCTGGCATAGAGAGCATTTTTATACCCCACTCAGATGGACCTCCTCCATATCTACAAGATGAATAGCATCAGAATTCCCCGTTCTAAAGACTTAAATGTTGTCTGTGATATAACCAGGACCTGCTGGAGAGACAGGTATGTATCCCACAGACTACCACATCTCTGGAACTGGCTCCCTATCCATGTGAAGCACAGATTCTATCTAACACAATTCAAGTGTAGTTTGGACAATTTGGATGGGGAATATGAAATTCATCCCTGGTTTGGAATCTATGTCTCTAATATACACAGGCAGCTTGTAAATGGTTCATCTCTAAGGCCCCTGCTTGTAAATCTTTCATCTCTTAAGCCCCTGCTTACACTTATCAAGGGTACCATAAGTTCTCACAGATTTGGGATGCATGGCTAGGCTTAAAAAGGCCATTACCAACTTAAACACATATGAAATTATATTGTAAATTTTTTTTGTTTGTTTGTTTCAAAGAGTGATGTCATCACAGAAAAGGAAACGGGCTTTAGGTGTTGCCAAAAAATTACACTGACAAAACACAAAAAGCATCAGGGGATATTCAGAACAGCTTGGTACAACCCACATAAAATAAACTTGAAAAACTTTCAGCGCAAAAAGGTAAAAGTATCATCTCCCATACAGGTTTAGAAACAGCACTTTTTCCAGAAGAGGAAGTCAATATGGTAGGGATACAATGAGGGCAACAAGCTACCCATGCTAGAGGAATTTCATTCAGATGCCAGTTTGCTTTTCTATAAAGTTTGTCTTTTATTATCCATTACATGAAAAAAGCATATGTTATGATTGGTGGAGTTAACTGGTGCACTAGACCATTAACCCAAAAGCAGAGATGTTAAAACGATTATGGTATAAGGGGCCCCACTGTAAACGAGGAACTAACTTTTTGTAAAATCTAAGCAAGACTGCTCAATGGGCAAAATCTTACTCAATACACTACCACAGAGGACTGAAGGTATGCCAGTTCCACTTATTTGTGTCAGAGAAATTAATTATCAAAATAAACAGATAATGTGTCAATAATTGCAGCTGACAAAAAATGGATTCATTTTAAGCAAATATCTCATGAAAGGTATTTCGCCTAAGCTGATGCTTAAACATTTAAAGTGTCAAGTCCTACTGTTAAGGGCTACCTGATATTAAAATCTATTATAAAACACCATCACTGCTAAAAGTGAGACTTTCAGAAACTTGGTATGTGCAGTCTGGGTCCTCAAGGGAGAGGAAGGTAACTGTCCAGGTGATGGCTATCCTGTAATAGTGGTGGTGGCAAGAGGGGGTCTTTTATTTTTATTTTTTTAACACAGACCTGTATTATGCCCTTTTCAGGGAGTCCAAAGATACAACACTTATTCAAAAAAGAGGAACTTACTGAAAAATAACAGGTTTAAATTTTCTGGACAAAGAAAACATATGTACATAATACGATACATATCTTATCACCGCAAATAAAGGGGGAGCCTGACCTACTGTCACCCCTACAACCACAGTCATACACATCAGACAAGAATTGTAGAAAGAAGAATGTCTATGGTGAGGGCTAAATGTATTGTACTTGACCTAAGCAAAGGACAGCAGGAAGACATGGAGATAAGAGAAAACAAAGATGGCAGAAAATGTGGCTTCGCAGTGTCAACCTTTAAGATATTCAAAGATCACATTAAGGTGACCTAGAAGCTGACAAACTGCAACTCTAATGGTGTAAACCAGCTGAAACTAAATCAGTCTGATGTCTAAATGTAGCATTTTCAGTCTATAAATATAATTTAAAGATAAAAATGCTTGTGCATAAATACCCTTTCTCAGAATTTATCTGAGGATGCTCATCAATGAATTACCTCTGCTTTTCCCTGCAGAAAGGTAACAAATGCTTCAATTATTCCTTTCACTTACTACAATCTGTAACCCGCGGTGGTGGTGCTGCGGTAGCGTTGTCGACTCACAGTAAGATGCTGTCTGGTTCGATTCTCAGCTAGAGCGTCTTCTGCGTGGAGACATGCGTGAATGGGCGTACCTTCATTGAAGGTTGTGCGTCAGAGCTGGTAACTCAGCACGTAAAAATCAACTACCAATCATTAGCAGACCAGAGTTCCACTGTGGCGACCCCTAAACGAGAAAAGCTTAAAGACACATTTAGTTTCCATTAGCTGTATATATCAGGATGTTAGATCACAGCTCATATCCAAATTATGCCTTCTTATGGTCATTATACCAGAAATAAACTAATCATATTTTACCAGACAAGAAAGCATCTCTGTTACTGCATACCTGAGTATTTGTTTATAGTTTTGTAACACCTTTATTATGAATTATTATAGGGAAATCATGTATAGTCTCTTACATAGACACCTAATGTAGCATTTCAGAGGACTTTTGTGTCACCATCTGACTGTATCCTCTGCTTCCTTTAGATATCTATATGACCTCTGCCCAAAAAGCAGGGTGAAACTAATACTGAGAAAATAAGTGTGTTAAATTATCATTACACCTGAAGTAAAAAAAAAATCATAAACATTTTGTCAACAAAGACAAAACTTTTGTTAATAAGTATATTGTGAGCTCTAAATTCAATATACTGTCAAAGGCAATATGCTACTGTGTAAATCAGGAGTGAGGGTCAGTGAAATCTTGTATTGTAGAATGACAGTCTTGAGAGTTTGTGGGCTTGGTTACCTAATTAAAATTCCCCAACAACTTTGATGCAGTCAGTCTTAGGGAGCTAACATACGGCCTCATACACAAGTACCAAATATAGTTTTTTAAAGGATTTTGAGTGTCACATTCTGGCATTACACACAGTTTCCTAATTTAATTCCAAGTAATTAAAAATAGGTATTATTATAATATTCAACAAAACAACTAAAGTATTTACAAAGACATCCACTACAATCAGATCAATTAATTAAACTAAAATACCATGCTATTGAAATTAAAATTTTTTTAACAAATTTTGTAAATTATCCCATACAATAAAATAAGATGTTTTTCTATTTGTTCTAGTCCTAATTGTGTTTATTTCCATATGGCACACTATATTCATAACATTTTTAAATTCATTGAACGAAGGAGGTGTATCTGAAATCCAATTTCTAGTTATTATTTTCCTAGCCACTGCTAGAATAGACCATAACAAGGGAAGCTTAACCTTTTTAACACTTTGAGGTACAGGTGTGTTGAATAATATAAGAGATTTAGAAATAATGAAATTATCTGTAAAAAGAGCCTGCAAAATTCATTAATTGACTTCCAGTATTCTTTCAATTTTATACAGTCATAAAACATATGAGCCCAGTCAGCATTAATTTCTACATTACATCTCTTACATAGATTATCTTTATTATTTATTTTATTCATCATCAAAGGTGTATAAAAAGATCTATGTAAAAATTTCCATGTATACAGTCTCCAGACAATGGAAGATGTAGTTCTATAAGCAGATTCCAATATATATTGTTTATCTTGTTGAGTTGGTGGGTCCCCATTAATAGAAGTGAAATAATTCCAGTATGAATCTACACTGTAAAAAGTTTCTTGTCTGATAACTTTATGTATGTATGAAAGTTTACCTTTATCAGAAACTTTATGTTGTAAATTTAATATCAAGTAATCAATCAGTGTTGGAATAGATTCTTTAACAGTTATAGACATTAAATCTATTTTATTAATGAGATGTTGTCTAAAGGTCTGAACCTCTAACCAGCAAGTTTCTCTTAGATCAAATTCTTGTTTTAAGAAATCTAGATTTTTAACTTTATTATCAGATATCAACTGATACCAGTACTTTAGATCATTATCTATAGCTAAATGAGTTCCTTCAGATGTAGATGACAAAAGCATACCCTGAGTATACATTATAGGAAATACAATAACATTCCATTCCCTATACTTAGGGTGCATGAATATAAAGTTACGATAACTAATAATAATATTTAATGGGTAACAAACCATATGTTTAGGTGTAATAGGTGAAGTACAAAATTCCTTTAGTAACCATAACATGGAGTTATTTACAATCATATTTTTATGTGTTAAGGAGATTTTCATGAAGTGTATACTAATTAGCTCCCAATAATCTTTCCATTTTGTGACATATGACTGATCTATTAATAAAGTAATAACTTTTACAATAGAAGAGATAGTATATAAATTAAAGTCTGGAAAAGAAATACCCCTTGAGACCAGCTATTAGTATGTTTCTTTAATGCAATCCTAGGTCTATTAGGTGCCCATAAGAAATTTAACATTAGTGTGTTCAGTTTCTTGATAATTATTTTTGTAGGTGGAAGTATTATTGATTGTATTAAGTATAAAATCTTGGGGAATATTATCATTTTAATAATTGTAAGTCTCTCCTCCATAGTAAAAACATATTATTCCAGGTATTAAAAAGATTTTGTATATTAAGAAAACAGGTATTATAATTATTATATATAATAGATTTAATATCTTTAGATAGTATTATACCTAAATAAGTTATCTGACCTGAATTGGGTACATATTTAGTAAAATCACTAATGAGAATATTTTTTCGTGTATATATAGGTAGTATTTTAGTTTTTTCTTCATTGAATATTAAACCAGAAATACTTTTAAAATTCATCATGTTATCAAATAGAGACTGTATAGAAGAATTAGATCCTGCTGATGTAATTAGAACATCATCTGCAAAAAGTTGAATTTTGGATGTTGTATTTTCATCTATTTCAAAACCCTCTATGTCAGTACTGTTTCTGATCAAATTAGCCCAAGGCTCCATTACTAAAGTGAATAATAGTGGAGAAAGTGGACATCCTTGTTTTGTACCTTTAAGAATGGGTATTTTTTGTGAAACATATGTTCCTACCTTAATATAAGCCAACGTTCCTTTGTATAAATGTTCAATTAGATTTACAAATGCATCCGAGAAGTTTGTGCACTTCATTAAGGTAAACAGATAGTCCCAACTTACTGAATCAAATGCTGAACTTATATCAAGACTAATAAGTGTTAAATCTTTCTTTTTCCTATTTGCAAAATCTATTAATGTTAAAGTTCTTCTTATATTATCAAAAGTATATATATTTAAAATGAAGCCTGTCTGATCTATATCTATAATGCCGAGAATGATTGTCTTCAATCTATCAGCAAAGATATTCATAAACATTTTATAATCAACATTAAGTAATGAGATGGGCCGATATGAAGAACATCTAGTTGGATCTTTATTAGGTTTTAAAATTGGTGAAATAAATGTATATTGCCAAGATGGGGGGGGTTATTAACTCAGTTTGGGCCAAAATAAAAACCTTATGTATTAATGAATATGTATTTTTAGAAAGGATTTTATATATCTCTGGTATAATACCATCATTACCCGGTGCTTTGTTTGATTTAAGCTTATTTATTTGTGTAATAACTTCTGTATATGAAATACCCTTGTCCAATAGTTTAATCTGTTGTTTATTAAGCTTTTTATTCATATTTGTGGTTATAAACTCCTTTATTTTATCTTTAGGTTCCATGTTAATATTATTATGGCTAATTTTGTGAAAGTGATTTCTAAATTCATCTAGTATTTCTGGTATACTAGAAACATTCTTCTTTTTCCTTAGAGAAAAGATTTCTTTGATATGTTTTGTTTATTCAACCTTTTTGTTTTATTTTTAAGTCTATGTAAGTATTTGGGGCTTATTGAATAAGACAAAAACTTGTATTTCTCTAAAGTTATTTTAACTTTATGAGTTAAAATTTCTTTGTATTTCTCATTTAGTTTGTTTATTTCTTCAATAACTTTCTTGTCCATAGTATTTTCTTTATTATTATGTTTATAAGAGTCTAATTTACTTTGAATTTCTAACAATTCCTTATCCCAAGATTTCCTTTTATTATTATACCATCTGATACTTTGTCCATATAGATATGATTTTAAGGCATCCCAAACATAAACAATGGAGACTTCAGGAGTGTTATTTATGTCTAAAAATGTTTTACTTCTGAAAGTATATATTCTTTATAGTCTTTTAGTTAAGTATGCTGGTATCCTTTTGATCTGAACATTATGAGTATTTTTATCATGAATTCAAAAACAATTGAATTATGATCAGATATAGGACATGAAATGATTTTGGAATTAATTAAATCTGTTACCATCTGGTTAGAAATAAAGACCCTATCTATTTTTGAATAAGTTTTGTATCTGCTAGAAAAAAAGGTGTATGGTAATGATTTTGAATCTATCTGATTATTAATATCATTCAAATGATAAGAATTAGCAAAATCCTTTAAATGTTTTGCATTAGATGTAATTATTCTCTTTCCTATAGTGGTAGTATCACTTTCATGTAGTATACAATTAAAGTCACCAGCTAAAATAATATCTCCTATAGAGAATGATATGATCTTATCAAGATGATGTTTCACTGTATTAATACCAATTCCAGGTATCCAATATACATTAATTAAAGTGTAAGTCTTCCCATTAATTTGTATTGTAACCATACAAAACATTCCTTTGTCATCCTGATAAGACTTAATGGTTTTAGGAATGGGCATACTTTTATTCCATAAAATAGCCACTCCTCTTTTTTTCTGAGTGTGCTCTGAACTAACCAATACTGTATATTTGTTTGTGGCTAGTTTATCAATATATTTTTTCAAGAGATGGGTTTCTTGTAGGAAGACTAAGTTGGCCTTATGTAAATTAATGTATCTTATTAGGCTTGCCCTTTTACATGGATTATTCAATCCATTAATGTTTAAAGAAACTCCTTTTAAATATGTCATTTGGCATTTTTAAAACTTAAGAATCTTATGATCAAAATAACAATTAACAAGATAAGTAATGTTACATCTCCTCCTTTAGGTGTACCTTTAAATATAGCTGTATTTATTGAATCTCTTATGGGATTTCGTATAGGATTCAATTTTGTTTGTAGTGACAATGAATGTACAAAATATATTGTGGATGTCAAAACTATATACAAATAACAATGAACAAGTGAAAATAATGTAAGGATTAAACCTTGCATCCAGCCTGGAGTTGTAAACTCCAACTTAGAGTAGTATTTACCACTCAAGTTAACCCCCTACCCTAAGCAGCAGTACGTCAGCTACCACCTTATCAATTTAATACTAGTTATATTTAACTGAAGTTAACAGTTTTCAATTCAATTATCTAGCAAGACAAGACTACACATTTGGTAAAACAGCACCATATAAACTAAAATAAACCTTTTTTTTTTTTTTTTTTTAAAACTGTTCATACTACTATATACATCCATGTAATATAAAACACTTGTATTCAAATAGCATTCAAATAATCTTGATGTTAGAAATCAAGAGGAGAGAAAAATAAGTTCTAACATTCATTTAAATCAAAAACTTTGGCTAATATGATTCAGACATTACATATATTAGGATGCATCTATTTTCTGTCATGTAAATACAGTTAACAGCTTCCAAAAAAAACCTTGAATTGCTTGTAGATGAGCATTTACTCAAATTCATTATTGCCAATAGAATAAAATATTGTATTCATAGAAATTGTTATAAATCATACTTCATAGTTAAGCAGATTCTCAGAAACATTTATATACATATCTACATACACACACATACACACACACACACACACACACATATATATATATATATATATATATATATATATACATACATGCACACATACACACATATACATATAGATATATATATATATATATATATATATACATGTATACACACACACACACATACACACACACACACACACACACACACACATACACGCACATACACACACACAAACACACACACACACACACACACACACACACACACACACACACACACACACACACATACACACAAACACACACACACATACATACACACACACACACACACATACATATATATATATATATATATATATATATATATATCTGATCTCACTGAGTTGTATCTTTACTGAGCACCATCTTACATTGCTGTCCCTTCAATAAATCTGTCTGCTTTATACAAAATAATGCACAGCAAACACATGTTAGTAACCAGATTTTACAAACATGCTATACTACTGCTTTAAAATATATCACATGACAATTTCTTCCAGTATAGAGTTATAAAATTATTTATGCTTGTCAATCAGATGAATTAAATGAGTTATAGTAATGTATATGTTTGGGACATAGGTTTTTAACACATATTATTAATCTGCTATTCCTGTATCTGTGATGTGTCAGTGTGATATCTAGGTCAAAGGTGAGACTAGCTGCTTTCAGCTTTTCTGTGAGAATTCTGAGAGTTGAAGCTTTTGAAGTAGCTCATGGACACTGTGCATGAGACAGCCCACATCCCAGATTGTCTCTCTTAACATTTTGGCGGAAACTTATTAAAAACTAGTGACAAACATTCATTTAGCAGTGTAAATGCATTTAAACATGACAAAACCTTCACAATGCATTCTACAGGTTATTACAGACTCTATGTAAGTGAAATCAAGCCCAAAATTATTAATAAGTAACAAAACTCAACATTTTGTCCCAACTCAACTCCTATGCGAATCTTATTATTTACTGTGTCTATATGATCAAAAGTATTTCTATATATTAATAAAGAAAAGAAAAGAGAGTAGAAAGTAAAAGGGTGTAAGGCAGAAATAAAAAATGTAAGAGAAAGCTATAAGAAGTATATACAATATAATATTATTTACTGTTTATATTAATAGAGTTAAAAATAAAACATATTATTTACTATTATTTAGTTCTAATTATTATTAGTTAAAGCATGACAGATTATTTACAAACAAGCATAAGCAGTGTAATCAAGAAAGTATAATTAGGTAGTGTCATTCCTGTATCTGTGATGTGTCAGTGTGATATCTAGGTCAAAGGTGAGACTAGCTGCTTTCAGCTTCTCTGTGAGAATTCTGAGAGTTGAAGCTTTTGAAGTAGCTCATGGACACTGTGCATGAGACAGCCCACATCCCAGATTGTCTCTCTTAACATTTTGGCGGGAAACTTATTAAAACTAGTGACAAACATTAATTTAGCAGTGTAAATGCATCTAAACATGACAAAACCTTCACAATGCATTCTACAGGTTATTACAGACTCTATGTAAGTGAAATCAAGCCCAAAATTATTAATAAGTAACAAAACTCAAAATTTTTGTCCCAACTCAACTCCTATGCAAATCTTATTATTTACTGTGTCTATATGATCAAAAGCATTTCTATATATTAATAAAGAAAAGAAAAGAGAGTAAAAAGTAAAAGGGTGTAAGGCAGAAATAAAAATGTAAGAGAAAGCTATAAGAAGTATATACCATAGAATGTTACTTACTGTTTATATTAATAGAGTTAAAAATAAAACATATTATTTACTTTTATTTAGTTCTAATTATTATTAGTTAAAGCATGACAGATTATTTACAAACAAGCATAAGCAGTGTAATCAAGAAAGTATAATTAGGAATAGCATTTGAAGAACATATAAACTTTTAAAGGAAAAAAAAAAAATGTATCAAATTACTGACCTTATTTTTCCTCTTCAGAAAGAGAAACAAGTTAAATCACAGCTTGCCATTAAATCTCCAGATATTTTGACTAGTTATGAAACAAAACATTTCTTTGCACACAGAGAATAACTTTGATTAAATCTTTTTCAAAATATGTGTTGCTTCTTGGAAATGCAGGAACTATATTTAAAAAGATTAATAATAAAATAAAATGATGAGAGAGAAAAAAAAAACATAATACAAATCATTTGTTTTTAGTCTCTTCTTCTTCTCTGAAGTCTTCCACGAAGTTTCAGTTGCCAGTCTCTTTAACGAAGGACTAGCCCATTCCATTTCTTCTATTTTTTCCAAAATCTTATTTTTTTTGATAAACAGTAAAGCAGAGTCTAAGTCATCGAAATTTTTAGGACCATCAGGAAGGAAGATTTTAAGCTTGGCAGGAAACAGAAGGTATGTTTTAAACTGTGCTTTTTTTAAGCTCCCTTATTAGTGGCAGAAAAACTTTTCTTTTAGCTAATACCATGGAAGAATAGTCATTGTCAAAAGCACAGTTGTTTCATTAATCTTAACAGGAGCTTTAGCCCAAGCAGATTTAAGAACCATCTCTTTATCAAAAGATGATAGAAATCTAACTATAACTGATCTAGGATAGTTTTTTTAGAGTTAGTATAAGCTATAGATCTATGTGCTCTTCGATACCAAAAGAGAATGCTTCTGGTAAATCTAAAGTTTTAGGGAGCCATGTTGTTAAAAAGAAGTAATATTGTTACCTTCAATATTTTCTGGCAATCCAAAAATCCTAATGTTATTGCACCTAGATCTATTTTCCAGGTCATCCAGCTTTGTTTGTAAATGTGTATTTTGTTTCAGCAGAAACTCAATGTTGATTTCCTCTTCTTGTATTCTATTTTCCATGTCATTCACAGCTTCTTCTATGCCTGTCATCTGGATCTTCTGTTGTTGCAGGTCCATATGTAACAAGTCTATTTGTTTTGTAGTTTTTTCTATGAAAGTGTCTATTTTAGTATCCATTTTATCCATCTTAGCAGTAAGTTGCTGGACTATAATTATCAGAGACTGAAGTTCTTTCTTGATGCTGGAGTCTTGAGAATTTGTCTTACTGGAACTCATTTCAGACTGATAAACTGACAGGAAAATTTCCAAAGTAATTTCTGACAGGAATATTATTAAGATTTCCTTTCTTTTTTAGATATAGTTCAAGAACTATATAAAACAAACATATTTAGAAAGAAAATTACTTCAAAAATTAATTTTTTAAGTAATTAATTCCTGTCAATGTAATGAAATTGGTGGAGCTGAAGAAATCTGCTGCTATCCTGTGTTCATCCTTGGCCACGCCCCCTGGAATCCATTTCTTGACAGTATTACAAACTGGTAAAGATGAGTGGCTCAATCATAATTATTTATATTAAAAACACAGGAAAATGTGCACATGGCCTCATATACAGGTACCAAATACAGGGCTTCAGACAGAGGGCTTTTGGTGTCACAGTCTGGCATTATTCCCAGTTTCCACTGGGTAGCTATATGACATCCGCTCAAAAGACAAGGTGAAGGTAATGCATATAAAAATGTGTACTAAGTTGGTATTACACCAGAAGAAAAAATATTTAGTATTTCACCAGTCAAGGTAATATTTCTTGTTACAACATGTAAAGTGAGGCCTACACTACATGCACTAGCAAAGGCAATGTGATGCCATTTTCATCAGGACTGAGATGCAGGAGTTACATCCATAACGCTGAATTGCCAAAATGCTAAATGACATTACCTTGTTTACAAACGGCCAAAAATGTTAATGCCAACAAGATCATGGCATAGCATGGAATTTGTTTTCCCCTTTCCCCATTGTAATGTGATCTCAGAGTTGATACATATAATTAGCAGGGAGTGTGGGAGACACAGTTCCCCATATTGGGGGTACTGAGGGATTGTCCCCATGCATATACTGTGTGCCAAGGTTTTTGGCATTGTAAGTTTCAACCTTTTTTGGTCAATGTAATGACATTTGGCATTTTGGCTGTCTGACATGGCATTACAACAGTTTTAATCCTATCAGTTATAAAAAAATGTCTAGTAAAAGAACAATATATTTGGGTAGCCTGTATGACTTTAAATAAGGAGGAAGTTAGGAGCGAATTTAAAAATCTAGAATAAATGTTTATTGAAAGAGGTTACCCTGTTAAATTTATCAGCGACATTAGTAATTCTATTTTAGAACAATGGGGTTTCAAATATAAATCCTTACTGGGTGTAGATTCTGTTGGCAGGGATGATCATTTGGTGGTGAGTGAGAGGAATACTCAGTCAACTACATTACTGGGATAAAGTAGGGCTTTCATTATAGAGTAAAATGAATGTGCACAAAAAATAAAAGTATAATAAACAAAAACTGGAACCTCGTCAGCAAATGCCTACTATTACTAGACACATTAGGAACTAAACCATCATTTGTGTTCAAAATGGCAGCTAACATTAAACAAATTTTAGAATGTAACAATAAACAACAAGGAAGTCTTTCAGTACATTCAGGGACTGGTAAATGTGGCACATGTAATCAATTGTCCCCACATATTAGATAAAAAATCAGTTACTTTAGGCAATGGTTTAAACAGTGTAGTTAGGATAGCTGATGGCAACTGCAAAAGAACTGGGGTGGTTTATATAGCCACCTGGGGAGGTTGTTCCAGTTTTTATGTTGGAAAGACAGAAACAGTATTATACAAAAGAATTTATGAGCAAATGCATGATATAGACTTAAAAATGAAAGTAAAAGAAAAAGTCTTTGACATTCAGAATTGACATTTAGCTGAAACACCTGATATCCTTAAAGGGTAATTTGCATATATCCCACGAGGCCTCTGATGCAAGAGGTTTAGGGTATCACAGTTAGAAGTCTAGCTTTGCTAGATTTTTCTTTTTGTGTTTTTTTAACCAGTTGGTTATCGGTGTGACCTTTTTACTCTTTGTTTTAGTATATCAGGACTATCAAAAACACATCGTTCAAACATTATTTAACCTGCAGAGGTTCATGTAAATATAAATTTGCTATATTGGAAAAGGTTCAAATTGATCCCAGGGGAGGAGATCATGAAACTAAGCTGGAATTAAACAAACTTTTATGGCAAGTTAGGTTTAAATTAGATAGTTTCCATATATTCCACCCTAATGTTGTGATCAACACAACTTTAAACATCAGTTTATGTAATATATAAATCATTTGTGCAAATATAATTACACATTTTTAACATTATGGCTTAATATAATAAAAGAGTTTTTGTCATTTGTGGGTGATTTTAATAAATCTATCCATAGTAGGTTATTTCATAAAGCAACTTCCTATATGGACTATTTATTTGGTACTAGTTTTCACCCAAATCATTGGGTTTCCTTCATTCCCTAAGACTACATTTTTTTTAAGTTAGGAGATTATGTTCTGAAAGAAGGGATTTTATTAGTGAATCTAATTAGCTAATAGAGATGTTCAGTAAGAGGATATTCTATGTAAGATTTCTTAACATATTGAGAAGTTACTAAAACCATGAGGTCAAAATGATTAAGCAATGGTGATTTAAATTGTGATTTAAATACTAGTCAGCCTAGATCTAAGGATGATTGTGATTTCAGAGAACAAATTCATTTTTTACAGTTTGTGTTAGGAGTGAAGGTAACTTGGAATATTTTAATGAAAGATACTAATTTAAGAAAATCTTTGCCTAAGGCACCCTGTATTTCACTTTCTACTGGTAAAAGTATAAGAAGTATGTTATGCCATAATTATTTTACTTTTCAGACTCCTACATACACTAACAGTGTCTTTAGATTAAACAGGAGGGACACTGCCATCTGTGGCAATTGTATTGTTTGTCCTTATATATGTGAAAATTTGATATGATTAATGGAATGAGAGTAGAAACAGGTTTCTTTACTTGTTCCAGTTTTGGAGTAATATATGTCCTCATATACAAGTACCAAATGTATTGTTTCTGAGTATTTCTAGTGTCACAGTTTGGGACTGCAACTGGTTCATATGGTGAGAACTATTTCACCACTACTCAAATGTCAGGATAAAACTATCATCCAAAATAAATGCACGCTAAGTTGCATTATATCACAAGTATTAAAAAAAATAAATATTTCACGTAACAACATTCTGTTACTACAAATAGTGTGATGCCTAAACTCCATGTATTTGAAAAGGCTATGCGCTGCCATACAAATCAGGCTTGACATGCAGTAAAATATTTGATGATGGAAGGGCATTCTTGAGTGAACTTAGCTCCCAGCTCTCTTGATACAATTATCTAATACTGCCACTATGAACTCTCATAGCAGAACTAACACTTGAACTTATACACAGGTATCAACTGTGGTGTTTCAGAGGATTTTTGGTGTTACAGTCCTGGTTTTTGTCCTCTTCTGAAAAGCAGTGTGAAATTAATGTCCAGAGTGTATACTAAGATGTAATTATATCAAAAGTAAAAATTCATATATTTCTCTATAAAAAGAGATTTTGTTTTTTATTTGTAACATATTGTGGCTAAAATGCCATGATATCAAGCAGATATAATGTGAAGATAAATTTAGCATTCAGCTGTATTGAAACACCTAAAGGTAGAATAAACAGCCTGAGGTATATTTGTAGCTATATGACCTGCTGTTATGGCTTAAAATGTTCAAAGTGAGATCTCAAAAGATGACTAAGATATGGCATGTTATATATAGGTACCAGATGCAGATGTCCATGCAACTTCAGTGTTACATTCTGACATTTTGCCTTACTATAGTTTCTACTGGGAGTATTATGTTCTATTTTTTCTCTGAATGCAGAATGAATACAGTAATGACTGCGAGTCCTCCTTTATTGAGTACATTATATTTATTTATTTATTTATTGACATTTGTTAACCGGGTTTGTCCAACTGGGCTTGTGGCCCATTTTCATTGGAGACCCGAGGAGAAAAGCTCCAGTAATACATTTTAAAACAAGTACAGTTTTAAACAATATTGATATAATAGCAGTTATAGCAAAACGATTCATATATGTTGGGATACATGCATAAAGTTAAAGTTGCATTAAAAAGAAGCTAAGTAACAATTTTACATTGATATAGTTCAATAGGTCAACAATTAACATTTTTTGTTTGTATAAAATTGTGCAAATGCATAGTAGACACATTGGAGAGAGAGGTGTAATGAGGTACTAAGTATGGTCCTTTTGAGGGTACATAAAGGGAAGGAAGACTAGGTAGGGTCATGGCAAGGGCATGTTTATGTACATTGCAGCAATTAAAAAAAAAAAAAAAATATATATATATATATATATATATATATATATATATATATATATATTATATATATGTGTGTGTGTATGTTTGTGTATGTGGGGCCTATGTTCGGCTACCAAAAAGAAATTATTTATTTTACATATGTACGTATGTACATATTTATGTACATTGCAGCAATTAAAAAAAAAATATATATATATATATATATATATATATATATATATATATATATATATATATATATATTATATGTGTGTGTGTGTGTGTATGTTTGTGTATGTGGGGCCTATGTTTGGCTACCAAAAAGAAATATCCGCGAACCACTAAATATTGAAAGTAAAACACCAAACAAAACAGTATCAACCCGTTTAACTTTGAAAAATCATTCATCAAATGACCATAGTTGGCCAACATCAGAAACACAAACAACCAACGTGGGAGTTGTGCCCCCTCACACCCCCCAACTACATATACCAACTCTGAGATCGCACTACAGTGGGGAAAAGGGAAAATGTAACAGGTTTCCTTCACTTACTTTATGCATCGCTTTATCTCTTGGTTGTTGGCCAACTATGGCTATTCAATTAATCATTTTTCAAAGTTATATACATTTGGTAAAGTTACATTTCAATATTTTTCGTTTGAAATTTAGCAGTTCATGGGTATTTCTTTTCGGTATACAAATATATATTGCCAAACCTTTCCTGGAATTCATTAATTCCAATGCCCTGGACCAGCTCATTCTTACCCCCCACTAGAGGTAACAACATCATTGACCTGGTCATTACTAACATGGGTGACCTTTGCTCTACACCAATAGTCAACTCTTCCCTGGTTAGATACAACCACAAACTAATCACCTTGAAAATCCACCCCCCCCCCCACCCGCAAAGGTAACCACAATGAAAAACTTTTCCAAAGCTAATTTTCGGCTTCTAAGAACAGAGGTGTCTAACTTCATGGCACCCATACAAATGGAGAATAGTTGCATGACCGCTGAATCATACACCAATGCACTGCACAAACACGTACACAAATGCATGGATCTCGCCATACCCGATAAAACCAAGACACTCTCCTCCACAAAAAGGAAGCCAATCTGGTGGTTCCCTGCCATAAACAAACTCTACAACAGAAGGAGGAAACTGATGTAAATAAAGTGAAGTCCCAAGACTGGAAAAACTCCCTTATCAGCCTCAACAAAAAGTTGAGATCCCTCATCAAATCCTCTAACGCTAGCTATGAAAACAGAATTGCAGCAGATAGTAAAGACAACCACAAGGGCTTTTATAGTTATGCAAAGAACCTCCACAACAATACCCAGATTTGCTCTGAGCTACTGCACAATGGTACCTCCTATACCGAGCCAGCAGATATTGCCAATATACTGGCCGACAGATTCAGTGCAACTTTACCCTTCTCCTCCTCCCAAAGGACCACTCACAATACCAGTAGATTGCCAGGCACCTAGTATTACTGCTGCACAGGTTAAAACAGCACCGTCCAAGGCCAAGAATACAGCTTCTATGGGAACTAATAATATCCCTGGCTGTGTTCTACATGAACTACAGAGTGAACTGGCACCTCACCTGTGTGCCCTGTTCAATCACAGCCTCACCTCAGACTTTGTCCCTCCCAAATGGTGCACTGCTATAGTCATCCCTCTCCACAAAGGAGGAGCAACTACAGACCCTGGGAACTATCGCCCCATTAGCCTGACAAGTCTGATATGCAAAGCTATGGAATGCATCATCATGGACCTAATAAACAAGGATATAGAGAATCTCCAAACTATGTATTCCACACAGTTTGGTTTTATGAAGAGTAGATCATGCCTGCTCAACTTGTTTGACTTCTTTGAGTCAGTCACCAGAGTTGTGGATGAAGGCAAGGTGGTTCATAAAGCCTACCTTGATCTGGCCAAGGCCTTTGATACCATTCCCCACTCAGGAATCATAGAAAAACTCACTAAGCTAGGCATCAACCCCTATATCACTAGGTGGGTTGCAAACTGGCTCACAGATAGAACCCACAGTGTGAATGTAGCTGACTCCAAGTCAGACTGCTGACCAGTCATGAGTGGAGTCCCACAGGGATTGGTCCTGGGTCCTCTTCTGTTTGGTATCTACTTCTCAGATGTCCAGTCCAACACAAAGGGACACTGGCTCACAAAGTTCTCAGATGATTGCAAGCTGGGAGCTATTATTAACTCCCCAAGTGATGTTGACATCCTACAGAAATGCCTCACTGAGACCAGCAACTGGTGTCAGAACCATGGCCTTAGGCTCAATGCCAAAAAATGTGTCGTTATCCCCTTTGGGAAAAACCCAGTTCCCATGAACTACCACATTGATGGTAGTCCACTGAACACAGAAGGCGTTAAAAGAGATCTGAGAACACAGGTTGACAGCAACCTCTCTTTTGACGACCACACTGCCACTGTGGTCAGTAAGTCCTTCTATGTGGCACATCTCATTACTAAGGGTTTTGCATCCAGGAAAAATGAGGTCATTGTTTCTCTCAACTCTTCCTTCACTAGGCCAATCATTGAGTACAATGCCCCATTTGGCATGTACCTCACTAGACATTTGCAACAACTGGAGAGGCCACAAAAGTACCTCACAAAGAGGATCCTAGGCCTTAAACACTTCTCCTATATGGACAGACTCAAAAAACTGCAGCTATTCTGTGTCTCATGTCACCTACTTAGAGGCGATCTCTGCTTGACTTACAAAGCTATGTCTGACCCAGCTCTGTTAGAAATGCTACATCTAAAGAAATCCCAATCTCTCTGCACCACATGCTCCAGAGACCTCAACCTCATTACCACAATCAACAGAATGTGCTGGAGGGACAGGTTCATAACCCAGAGACTGCCCATGCTATGGAATAGACTTCCCATACATGTCAAACAGAGCACCTCACTGGTCCTCTTCAAGTGAAATCTTGATGAGTGGATGGGAAATAGAAAATTCACCTCGGGGATCACTCCAGTGTCTCTACTCGACAGAGGCACTGGAAACTAAGGTCAGGTGGCATGATGCCAGGGTAATCCTACGGGCTAGGCTTGTAAAGGTTCCAGGGCCATTAGCCTAGTAAACACTTATGAACCTATTTATTTATTTATTATTTTATTTTACATTTGGTTATTGGACATGGATCCTTTTCAAGCAGAGGCCAACAATATACATATACATACATACATGCGCACACACATATTATATATTTTATATATATATATATATATATATATATATATATATATATATATATATATAAATATACACACACACACACACACACACACACACACAAAATGTGTAACATTTTAGGGCTAAAATTCCATGCTTATTTGCATGAAAGCAATGTTGTCACATTGCCAAATTCAAAATTAAACAGTAATACAGTCTCTAAGATTAGAATAGCAATCATTCCTGCAATTTTTTGCAGCAGAACACACTGTTTTGATCTATAGGAAAGAGCAGAGATATTGCCTTTTAAATATATGTAGAAAATGCAGAGATTCATATGCAGTCACTCTCATAGTTTCACAATTTACATTATACTCAGTTGCTACTGGACTCAACTGGAGTGTTATATTTTAGGATTGCTCAGTATGCAGAATACTGCAAGTATCTAAAATACATCTTTAGTAAGCTGTCGTGGCATCAGAAAAAATCTTTTTCACTTCTAATGCTGTGGCTAAAATATCATGATTTGAAGCAGTTGAAGTGCTTGGGCCAAATTCAACAGTGAACTGTACTGAACTCGCAAGGGATGGAATAACGGTCATAGATGGTGCCTTTTTTTAGATGAATAACCCCCTTTTTGCTGCCTGAAAGTTTTATAGTAAAATATTGAAAATAGAATTGCTGAACCATACCCTTTGATATATAGATATGTATATGTAATTTTGCATTATATTTGGTTTCCTTTGAGAGTGGGCATATTACTTTGTTCATGCATCAAAATAAAGTAATGCCATATAATACATCTATATTAAATTTTCATTACATGAGAAAAAAAACTGTAAATCACTTTCCTGAGCACACCTTTAATCACTGAAATAATGACTATGCTTTTCAATTTTGCACTCATATGCATATGGATATGTACTAAAGTAACATGCTTTAAGATAAAGTTGTCCATATATCTTCATATCTGGAGTTGCTAGCTAAGTGAATTTTTTAGCTAAGAGGCATAGTATATTATGCTGAGATAGCTGTCAAATATATCAAATGGTTCCAGTGATTTGTTCCTATATTGTTAGGGACCACAAATCAGTAGTCCTATACAGCCATTTGGATGTTTTTTTTTTTGTTTGTTTTTGTTTTTGTTTGTTCTTTTTTTTGCCATTTGTTTTTTTGCCACTAGATTTGCAACAAAAACATGTAAATCTTGCATTTATTATGTTGATAAACTCAGTATACACCTGATTCATAACATGAGTGTGTTCTTATGAAATGAAAACCAGAAATCACTCCCTTTTCTAAAAAAATGATATTGTCTGATGTTTTATACATTATATCAACATCTACATATTTTAGTTGATCTCACAAGCATGTATGTGTTTGAGATTCTTGTTTGAGTTTTCTTAATTGCTGTTAGGTCATACAAGCTGTACAATACAGATGGCAATCCAGCAATATTCTGAGAACTTCATAGGAATATCTTGAAGATTTTGTTTTGAAATTCATACCAAAATGGCTTTCCGAACTTAACAAACTGCAACAGTTGCAACAGTGACATGAAAATGTAACTATATATTTCAGTTCTCCTTGAAGTAAAATATTAAATCAATGAAAACAGAAATTTATAATATCGGGCCTTCAGGCGAAAAGACTGAATATTTCTGAACAAAAGTGATATTTTTTCTTTGTATGGTAAGACATTGAAAACACTAAAATTGATATTTTGTTATTAAAGTTAAACAAAAACTATTAATTTCTCCTTTCTTTGGAAATAAGTACACAGTTTAAGTAATTAATAAAAAAGTGTTCCAGTAACAGTCCTTGAAAATATAATTAAAAATATTTTGGACTGTTTTTGAGACAATGACCTTTCTATAAAAATAGCAAAAATAGCCAAAAACAGGCAGTATTCTGAGAACATGCCTTCCAAACATGATTAGCAATTAAGGGATTAAGGGGCAATTTAGAAAAGTAATAGACAACAAATCATGAAAATGCTTCAAGAAAACAGCAATAGCAAATGTGTAATAAAACCATATATGGAATTACAGTTGTAAAATTTATGACTCTCATGAATTTTAGGAATGATTCAATAGCAATGCTGGATAAAATAAATTTGAAACATACAGACATAAAAATGATGATTAACTTTGGTAAGCACATTTGTTTGTGGCAATTAAAATAAGGAAGTACAGACTCAAGTTTTCAGAAACCACAAGTGTTTCCTTTATAACCGTTCAAACTTGACTTTGAGGAAACGTGGGCAAAAGTTTTGGCTAGGCTTATAAGGCCCTCCGGGCCAATAGCTTAGTATCATCCTATGAACCTATGAACTCAAAATCTGTCATCTCTTAGCCTAATACATTTCCAGAACACATAATCAGAACACAGCAGTCTACTTACAGGTTTTAAATTCAGTCCACTTTATGAGTTTACTTCAGATCCTAAAGGAGTTTAGTCCAAAATAATATGTCTCTGTGATGACGTGAGGTAGTGCCAGCTGTGCCAGAAGGAGTAGAGCACCTCATATGTAACATATGCCAGCAGAGGTAGCTGGAGTTTTGTAAAGAATGATATGTCATTTGAATATAAAACTGATTTGTACAGATGTTTGTGTTAAAATGTATTTATACAGTTGCTTGTGTTAAAAATGTATCAACAGTGGGTCCTGCTGGACAGAGAAGAAATATAAATGTATGTCAGACTGCATTGTTGCAACTGATGAAATGTATATATTTTAACAGGAATACTGGAAGGGAAGGGGTTAAGCTCAGCACAGCTAACCTTAAGAAAAATAGCCTGTAATTAAATGACTTGCTTTAGGCCATAAAGATTTTATCTCACATGTCCAAATGCAGCCAAATAATAGGTTGTTAGACTCTACAGGAAGGGTGGAAGTGGTGGAATTGTTTTACATTTTCCAGATGCTGTAATAAACCTTAGGTAAAGTTCTGTGTGTGTGTGTATTGTGACACATAGTGCAGGATTCTAGCTCAGTTTCTAGTGAGGGGGTAGTGTGGCAACCACAGAATCAGGTGACCAGATGTGATGTCATTCTGTAGCAAACACTGAAATTGTATTTCAATGCCAGTGGGGATGTGCTAAGTGCATTCTGTTTTTAGACCTGCAAGCGGCACTCATCCACTTTTATCTTGCCTTGCTTTAGTAAGTAACTAGGGAATAGTAGTTCTTCAGTCTGTTAGAAAAATATAGTGAGACTGGCTAAATGTAGTTTTTTTCTGTATCCTCCTGAGTCTTTCCATCTGTGTCTTTTTTATATTTCCTGTGAATGAAACTCTATTGTAAATATAGATTCCATATTTTCATTTTTTTATTATTTATTATTAAATATATCTAAACTTTCATTGTGGCTGGTCTTTTAGAAAAAATGTAACTTTTGAGAGTACTTGCATTTATTTAGTGGCGCTGTGGCTCCACATTCCTGAAATTCTTGCTGCTTGGTGAAACACTACCATTTGTATAAATATTAATTTTAGTAAGTGTATTGGGTACCCTTGTAAGAGCCTTAATGTAGCTGGCTTCAGGTGTTCTGGCAGCAGTAAATCTTCTTTTTAGTCTGAGTGAAGGTGTCAGAGTGGGTAACCTGTGCCAGCCATTCCCAGGTGTGTGTGTGTGTGTGTGTGTGTGTGTGTGTGTGTGTGTGTGTGTGTGTGTGTGTGTGTTTGTGTGTGAAAATCAAATCTCAAAGAGAGTTTGTGTGATACCTACTTTTAACAGGAACACTGCGAACACTGATTTCACAGAGAGGGTGATGGAGGACTTGACTTGGAACATCTGGCTAAGGAATCAGCTTTATAGTGGTCAGCAGGGAGTCTTATTTGGGCCCTGGAGAGAAAGCCTAACCCTAGGACTGGAGTGTGCATTCCCTGTGTGCTCGTAAGGGAAATTGTAATTGGTATAGAGGGTTGCATCTGAAAATACTGTGTGTGTATATTTTTCTTACAGTGAACATTCCCCACCATTGTCAGTGGTGAGGTTTGAGGCTTCTTGATCACTGGCACAGAGGAGAGATGTCACAGTCCCATGCAATCACTTGCTTATTTCTGTCTTTATGCATTTCTAGGCTTTCTGCTCTCTCTTCTACTATTCAGAGCATACTTGATTTTACTTATTTATTTATACTTTGTTGAATGGGTTAGTCCCACTAAGCTAGTGACCTCTTTTCATGGGAGACCCAAGGCGGTATTTATACTACTAAGGGAAATTTGGCCAGGGCATCAGGGAACATCTGCTACTCTTTTTGATAGATGCCATGGGATTGTTTACATCCACTTAAGCTACTGCAAACTCATGCAGATGGGATCTTGGTTTGGCATCTCTTCTGAAGGATGGCACACTCAGGAGTGCAGCACCCTTTTTACTCTGCACTGAAGTGTCAACAATATATTTACCTGGTATGGGAATAAAATCCACAGCCTCTTGCACCAAACATGAGTATGTTCTCTGTTGTACCACTGACATTGGTACTGACATTGAGATTTCCCCAAGAAAGCTTCCTCACAGTGTTTGTGGATCTTGTCTTAAACTAGATTATTGTCACTTTCTCTCACACACGCACAAAGCTAGTGTGTAAACTCTTTTTTCATCCTAATAATATCCTGGTGGCAAGCCCCTATATTCCACTGCTTACAGAGTGTCCCTGTGTATATTCTTACCACAAGGTAAATGTCCATGATGTGATGATGGGAGATAGTGCCAGCTATGCCAGAGGGAGTAGAGCAGTGCATGCGTAACATATTCCTGCATAGCTAGCTGGAGTTCTGTAAAGAATTATATATGTCATTTGAATAGCAAACTGATTTGTATAGATGCTTGTGTTAAAAATGTATTTGTATAGCTGCTTGTGTTAAAAATGTATCAACAGAGGGGCAGAAAAGAAATATGCATGCATGTCAGGCTGTATTGTTGTAACTGATTAAATGTATATATTTTAGCAGAATATACTGGAAGGGAAGGGGTGCCCAGCTAACCTTAAGAAAAATAGCCTGAAATTAAATGACTTGGTTTAGGCCATAGAGATGCTATCTCACAGGTCTGAATGCTGCTAGAGACACAATGCTATGAAAAACCTTTCTGCAGGAAGGGTAGAAGTGCTGAAATTGTTTTATAGCTTCCAGATGCTGTATTAAGCCTTAGTAAAGTTATATGTGTGTATTGTGATACATCTGTGCCAAATTCTGGCTCAGTTGCTAGTGAGGGGGTAGTGTGGGAACCACAGAGTCAGGTAACCAGATGCGATGTCATTCTGTAGTCAACACTGAAATTGTATTTAGATACTAGTAAGAGATGTGATAGAGGCACGCAGCACTCTGTTATTGAAACTGGCAACAAAGACATTCATCCTTTCCATCTTGCCTTGCTCTTGCAAGTAGGTAGGGAACAGTAACTCTTCAGTCAGTTAGAAAACATAGTGAGATTAGTAAAATATTGTTTTTCTGTATCTGAAGCTTTACATCTGTGTTTATATATATATATATATATATATATATATATATATATATATATATATATATATATATCTACATACATACATAAATATATATATTTCCTGTGAACTGAAAAGCTGGTGTTTATTGTGTTTATTGTAAATAGATATTCAGTATTATTAACTATATCTATAGCTTTCATTGTGGCTGGTCTTTTAGAAAATATTTAACCTTTGAGAGTAATTGCATTTATTTAGTGGCACTGTGGCACCATGTTCCTGAACGTCTTGCAGCTTGGTCAAATATTACCATATGTATAAGTATTAATTTTACTGAGAGTAATTGGGTACCCTGCTAAGATCTTTAGAGTAGCTGGCTTTGTGGGTGCCTGGCAGCAGTGTATCTACCTTATAGTCTGGATGGAGGTGGCAAAGTGGGTAAGCTTTGCCAGCCTTTCCCAGGTGTGTGTGTGTGTGTGTGTGTGTGTGTGTGTGTGTGTGTGTGTGTATGAAAATCAAATCTCAAAGAGAGTGTGTGTGCCAGGTACTTTGAACAGGGACAAGGAGCACTGATTTCACAGAGAGGGTGGTGGAGGATTTGGCTTGGAACACCAGGCTAAGGACTTAGCCCTATAGCTGTGTCATTGGGGAGTCTTATCTGGGGCCTGGAGATAAAGTCCAGCCCCAGGACTGGAGTGTGCATTCCCTGTGTGCTCTTAAGGGAAATTGTGTTGGTGCAGAGAGCTGCATCTGAAAATACTATGTGTGTCTATTCTTTTATCAGTTAACATTCCCCAACGGTGTCATTGGTGAGGATTGAGGCTCCTTGATCACTGGAGCACAGGAGGGACATCACACACTTATAGGTTCATAGATTCATAGGTTAATACTAGGCTATCAGCCCTAGGGCATTTATAAGCCTAGCCAGAGTGTGTTTGGCTTTCGCCACCCATTTTAAATAAATTTTGCTATGCCCTTTTTCGAGGTTAGTATACTGTGCCTCTGTCTAACAGTGTCACAGAAGAAGTCCCCACATGGGGGGAGGGGGGGTGCAATGTGAAATGTGGTTCTGTGAATTGAGTTTTCTGTCAGATTTGTTTGGTCTGTTGTGATTCAGTGAAGTGAGATTTTTTTGGAGAACTGACAGCAAAAACTTTCATTTTAAATGTAATGTTTCACAAACAATGCAGCATGTCAATTTCTACAAAACATTTTATATGCAATCTGATCCTCCCTGCAAATGACAATTGTATGGCTTCATAGAGTCTATCATTTATATGTGATACCAGGGGTAAACCTACGATCTCCCATCCACTCATCAAGATTCCTCTTGAAGAGAGTCAATGAGGGACTCTGCCTAACCTGGACTGGGATTTTATTCCAGAGTGAAGGGAGCCTCTGGGTTATGAATCTGTCCCTCCAGCATGTCCTATTTATTTCACAGCTGAGGTTTAAGTCTCTTGAGCACGTAGTCGATGGGATTTGGATTTTCTGAGGTGCAGCATGTCCATTAAGTCCGGGTTGGACATGGCTTTATACATCAGGCACAGATCGCCTCTGAGCAGGCGGTATGCCACTGAGTAGAGCTGGAGTTTCTTTAACCGGGCAGCATATGGCATCTGTTTGAGCCCTATGATCCTCTTGGTGAGGTACTTTTGGGGTCTTTCCAGTTGCTGTAGGTGTCTGGTAAGGCACATCCCGAAAGGGGCATTGTACTCAATTATGGGCCTGATGAGGGATGAGTAAAGAGGCACGATGACCTCCCCTGATCTAGATGTGAATCCCTTCATGATTAGGTGGGCTATATAAAATGTTTTTCTAACCACTTTGGCCACGTGGTTGTCAAATGAGAGATTGCTATCAACTTGGGTCCCCAGGTCCCTAATTACTTCTTCTGTACTTAATGGATTACCACCTATGTGGTAATTTGTGGGCACTTTGTTTTTGCCAAAGGGAATGACTATACACTTTTTGGCGTTTAGCTTGAGGCCATGGCTCTGGAACTAGTTGTCTGTTTCTATGAGGCCATTTTGGAGGATGCTTGTGTCAGCTGGAGAGTCGATTATGGTGCCCAGTTTGCAGTCATCTGCAAACTTAGTCAGCCACAGTCCTTCCGTGTTGGCCTGTACCTCCGAGAAATATATACCGAACAAGAGAGGTCCTAGGACTGAGCCTTGTGGGACGCCACTTGTAACTGGTTTGGAGTCTGACATGGCTCCAGCAATTCTAACCATGTGGGTTCTGTCCTTGAGCCAGTTTGCAACCCATCTAGTGACATAGGGGTTTATATTTAAGCTGGTGAGCTTATCTATAATGCCTGAGTGGGGTATTGTATCGAAGGCTTTTGCGAGGTCCAGGTAGGCTGTGTGGACCACCTTCCCCTCGTCAATGGCCTTGTTGACTGTTTCAAAGAAATCAACCAGGTTTAAGAGGCAGGATCTGCCCTTAACAAAGCCAAACAGGGTAGGATCCAGTGTCTGTAGGTCCCCAATATCTTTATTTATGAGGTCCATGATGATCCTTTCCATAGCTTTGCAGACTAAGCTAGTCAGGCTTATGGGGCGATAGTTTCCAGGATCCGTTGAGGCACCACCTTTGTGGAGAGGGACCACTGTTGCTGTACGCCACTCTTTGGGTACATATCCTGTAGTAAGGCTAAGATTGAACAGTAGTTTTATGTTTGGGTTTAGCTCTTCTTGGAGTTCATGTAGGACGCAGCCCGGGACACCGTCTGGTCCCATTGATGCTGTGTTTTTTGCTTTGGAGAGGGCAGCTCTTACCTGAGCATCTGAGATGTCAGGGGGGCAGCACTCTGCTGGGATAAATATTTGCCCTTTTGGTGAGGGGGGGAGAAGTTTGCGCTGAACCTGTCAGCTAAGATGTTGGCAATGTCTGTGGGTTTGGTGTATTTTTTGTCATTTTGGACTAATTCTGAGCATATCTGGGAATTCCCACCCAGGTTCCTAACATAACTAAAGAAAGCCTTGTGATTATCCTTAGTGTCCTGTGCAATTTTTCTCTCGAAGCTGGCCTTAGACGATTTTATGAGTGCCCATAGTTTTTTGCTAATACTGATCAGAGATGCCTTCCCTTTTTGGGATTTTGCTCTATCATGTAGTAGCTTCCTCCTTCTATTGTATAGTTTGTTTATGGCTGGGGTCCACCAGACAGGATGTCTGCCTTTGGAGGATTGGGTCTTGATTTTATTTGGGATTGCATGATCCATGCATTCCTGAAGGTGTTCATAGAATGTGTTTATAAAGGATTCTGTGGTCTGGGCCGTATTTTCCACAGGCCCGGGGGCTTTGAAGGATTCCACCTCAGTTTTGAGGAGTGTGAAATTTGCTTTAGAGAAGTTTTTGACTGTGGTTTTCAGGGCAGGGGGTGGAGTCGAGATGTGAATATCCAGTGAGATTAGTTTATGGTCTGATCTTACCAGTGAGGGATACACTTCCGGTCTGGAGCATAGAGTCCCCATGTTGGTGATGATCAGGTCCAGTATGTTTTCTCCTCTTGTGGGAGTGGTAACAAGTTGTTCCATAGCATTTGAGTTTATAAATTCTAGGAACCTTTGGGCTAGGGTGTTGGAGCTAGAGTAATGCTCCCAGTCTATGTTTGGGTAGTTGAAGTCACCCAATATAATGGTGTTTGGAGAGACCTTCATATTTTCCAGTGTTCTCAGGAAGGCCGAGTGGGGTTCCTGGGTTTGGGAGGGTGGTCTGTAGCAGGCTATAAACTGGAAGGCAGTTTTACCCACTGTTAGTTGCATATGGATAGTCTCTGATGCTTTGTGCTGTGCCACCAACCTGGAGGTGTGGGTATCTTTGACGAATATTGATACTCCTCCTCCTTTTGTGGTACGGTCCAAGTTTTGGGGCCGAAAAGCATGGTATGAGGTATAACCTGGTAGTGCTGGGGTGCTCTCTGGAGCCTTGAACCAGGTTTCTGTTACTGCACAGATATCAATTTTCTCCATGCTAAGGAGAGTTTCGAGTGCGTGCATCTTGAGGTTTAGACTTCTGGCATTGAGTAGCATTACTCTTAGTTTCTTATCCCTTGTGATACCTATGGAGGTGGGTTTGTCTTTTGAGCCTTGCCTAAAAAAGACACTATGGGGGTAGCAAGAGCCTTTGCCAATATCCGAAAGCCCAGGGGTGACAGGTGCAAGCCGTCCCTAGTGAAGCATTGTGGCTTGTCGAGCATGCCATCCCAGGCTGACAGGCATTGAATCCCCTTTAAATGACACCAATACTTAAGAGAATTGTTGAAATTGATCATCTTGTTTTCATATTGTGGCATCATTCTTGGTGAGGGTAAGATGCTACTCAAGGTCAGGGTCATACCGGCCTGGGCTACATGCTCAGAGAGCTCCTCTATGTCTCTTTTCATGTAGTCCAGGGAGGTACGTCTCAGGTCATTCACACCAGCATGGACAATGACTGAGTCATATTTGTACTTGCCTTGGAGAGACCTGAGTGCTTGTGTTATGTGGCAAATCCTAGCGCCCGACAGACAGCTCACCATGACCTTCTCCTTGTTCAGCCTGGTGAGCGGGACGTCAGTGTGCCTGACGATAGAGTCACCTATTACAAGTGTATCAGGTGTGTTGTTTAGCCTTAAGGGCTGTGATTGTTCGGCACACTGGCTTTGTGAGCTATGTGTTGCACGTGTTTTGTTTTGGGGTAGCGGTTGCTTGGGTGTCTGCTTTGGAGGTCTCTGCTGCTTAGGCAGATTTTTATTTAGAGCCTTCGAGTATGTTTTTGTGTGTTTATGTGTCTGGTTTGCTGTCGTGGTAGGTCTATGTGAGACTGGAATTGTAGTGAATGTGGTTTCCTTCTCCTCCTGACTGGTTTCGCCAGTACTGAGTTGAGAGAGCTTAGCCTCCAGTATGGCTATATGGTTGTATCTCTCACATGTGTTGGAATTTGTTGGGAGGAGGACAGGGTTGTCTGTGTACATGAGGCAGTTGTAACATTGCCTCAAGATTCCCAGATTCACCAGCTGGACTGGAGAGGAGATTGACAACTGACCTTTGGACATGCTAGAATAGTATTGGGAATTCCTTTATAATTGAAAAAAAGGGCCAATGGGGAACGAGGTACTCAAGGGGAGTTTGTGAGGGTGTAGTGCTTTTAATATTTTAGTGCTGACTTATATAATTGCTTTAGTGAGCAAGTGCCAGGTAACTTAAATGCAATGTGTTTCAGGTAACTTAAATGCAAACATGACAAACAGTAACTTTCTTTCAAATGAAACAAGGAAATAAGTACAGTAAGCAATGCAGATATCACTAGGGATCCACAGAAGTGCTGAAAAGCCGCGTTTTAGGTGGAATTAGCGTTTCAGGGAAATAACAAGGAAACAAACAAGCAACATACAAATAAAGCTAGATTCAGCAGGCCTGGATCTAGTCTATGCTACAGCAAACAAGGTGTACCAATTTCAGTAAGAAACAGTTCAAATATGCAGGCACTATAAGCCTTTAACCAGAAATTCCCAGCTCAGAAGGGCAGAGTCCAGCCTCTCCTCCAACAAGAGTGCAGACCACGAACCTTCTTAATGTAAAATAACTGGCCTGAAACCCAAGTGCTTAAACCAGAACTAATACACTTTTAGAATAACAGACACTCAGCCCTCAATCAGCAGTTCACAACTTAGAAGGATGTAAGCTACCTGTCCTGCCACCACAGTGCAGGCCACAAACCTTCCTAATGTAAAACAACTGGTGTGAAGCCCAAGTGCTTAATCCAAAAGACTTAGAATGATAGCTACACTTTAATCAAGTTACTACCAAGCAGTAATAAATATAATTGAATACTTTAAAGAATGCCTGGATTAGTGCTCAAGTTATACAAACAAAGCTAGATTCAGCAGGCCTGGATCTAGTCTATGCTACAGCAAACAAGGTGTACCAATTTCAGTAAGAAGCAGTTCAAATATGCAGGCACTATAAGCCTTTATCCAGAAATTCCCAGCTCAGATGGGCAGAGTCCAGCCTCTCCTCCCACAAGAGTGCAGACCACGAACCCTTTTAATGTAAAATAACTGGCCTGAAGCCCAAGTGCTTAAACCAGAATTAATACACTTTTAGAATAATAGACACTGAGTCCTCAATCAGCAGTTCCCAACTTAGAAGGATGTAAGCTACCTGTCCTGCCACCACAGTGCAGGCCACAAACCTTCCTAATGTAAAACAACTGGTCTGAAGCCCAAGTGCTTAATCCAAAAGACTTAGAATGATAGCTACACTTTAATCAAGTTACTACCAAGCAGTAATAAATACAATTGAATACTTTAAAGAATGCCTGGATTAGTGCTCAGGTTATACAAACAAAGCTAGATTCAGCAGGCCTGGATCTAGTCTATGCTACAGCAAATAAGATGTACCAATTTCAGTAAGAAGCAGTTTAGATATGCAGGCACTATAAGCCTTTAACCAGAAATTCCCAGCTAGAAGGGCAGAGTCCAGCCTCTCCTCCCACAAGTGTGCAGACCACAAACCCTTTTAATGTAAAAATAACTGGCCTGAGGCCCAAGTGCTTAAAATAGAATTAATACACTTTTAGAATAACAGACACTGAGCCCTCAGTCAGCAGTTCCCAACTTAGAAGGATGTAAGCTACCTGTCCTGCCACCACAGTGCAGACCACAAACCTTCCTAATGTAAAACAACTGGTCTGAAGCCCAAGTGCTTAAACTAAAAGGCTTAGAATGAGTTACACCAAGCAGTAATAAATACAATTGAGTACCTTTAAGATGACGCAAAAGCAAAATAAAGTAGGAAGAAACACAAATACAGTAAAAGCAGATTTTTTTTTTTTTTTTTTTTGAGTGAGCAAATGAGATGGGCTCAGGAGTTACAGGACAGAAACAAGTGCAAATGCAGGCCTTCAAATCAGAAAGTTGAGAGAGATGGAAGACCGCCCAAAAGGCCAATAGCTACAAATTCTGGGCCAGAACCACTCCTTATGTGGTAAACAGGTTACCTAGTGCTTACCACTCCCACTCATAAGCTAGAAGGCTTCCCTCCAACACAGAAAGGCTTGGGGGCTCAGAAGCTTACAAATAGTCCTGGATACAGCAAATCTGTATCTGGAACACTAATTACAGGAAAGGTAGGAAACAGGCTTACATTTTTTTTTTCAGAAAAGTAGCAAAAACAGTAGTAAAAACAATTCACATGCAGTGCAAGCTGGCACACTTGAGTATGTAGCAATATTAGTCCACACACAGTTTGAAAAAATGTAATTAAATTAAAAAAGGACTAAAAGCAAGTGCAGAAAGGATTTATTAGGTAGAATGCGGTAAAGAGATGGGACTGGGGGAGTGTCCTAGATCAAATCTACAGTGGGGCGGGCACTGCAAAAGCCACCAAATTTAAACTACTACCAGAACAGGGAGGAGGGGTGGGGAAGAAAGTTTCAACAGAGATGTGAGGAATCAGAGTGCAAATTATAAAACCCAAAAAATATATACTGGTATCTGTATATTTGCAGAACACTAAGACAACAGATATCTAAGCAACAATTTAGCTCTATAATACAGAATAATACAGAAAATATACACAGCTCTATATATTTGCAGAAAGTCTTGTAAGGTTGTTCCACTTTAAATGCAGACTGCTGCTATTAACAGTTCAAATTAAGGGAACCTTAAGTTAACAACACAGAAGCAACAGAAACCACAATGAGGGGGGGTCGGGAAAAGTTTCAACAGAGATGTGAGGAATCAGAGTGCAAATTATAAAACCCAAAAAATATATACTGATCTCTGTATATTTGCAAAACACTAAGACAACAGATATATAAGCAACAATTTAGCTCTATAATACAGAAAATACAGAAAAATATACTCAGCTCTATATATTTGCAGAAATCTTGTAAGGCTGTTCCACTTTAAATGCAGACTGCTGCTATTAACAGTTCAAATATTCTTTCACATTCCCTCATTAACTTTCTCACACCTGTTGTATGTTTATTTGCTTTTCCATAAACCATATTCTATTTGTTACAGAGCTCATAAAGGCTGTTGTTGCAGTGTTCCATTTTCTAATCACCTTGCATACCTTCTTCCTAGCTCATATGTTATGGCTGAGAATAGCATAGCTTTAGAGACAAAGAGAACAACCACTGTATTGTATATAGATCACTTAAATGCTACAGCATCATCAGAATCTCTGAAGGTCCATGCTATCTCTGGTATCTCTCTTATCAGATTTGTTTGGAAGACTTTGTATAATATCATAGCATGACCTTCAGATAAAGTCTTGATCTCTCAGATGTCATTTGTGTTCATTAATGTTCTCGGCTCTCTCACTTTAGTGCAGTTCACATTCCTAGCAGGTACACTAAAACAATTACAGCTCTTCTGTCACCCTTTGGTTTGACAACTTGCCACATTTCTCTGATTTAAGCCAACATTCCTTCTGTTACTCCTGATGTTGCCAGTGCCAGCCCTGCTGCATAACCTGTTCTTAGTACAGCAACTACATGTACAATAATCACTTTTTCTCTGTTTGGAGCATTATTTATGTTTTCATTTTTCAGTTCTACATTAGCAGCACTTTGGTCTTGCATGTTGGATAACAATTCTTTTGTTTCCAGTACCCAGTGCAAAAAAACAGCATTCAGACTTGCTTTTCCTATATTTTGCATGTTACTATGCACTGTACATCAACTGTGTGTCTGTATTGTCCAAGTTTTTTAAGTCTTTCAATTCTTTGTAATGTAATAGAACAAACTAGTTTTTATCTGAATGCATGTTTATTTTTTCACATGCTGGGCCTATGCCTTTTGTTGTGATTACAAAACAGTGTTAAAAAGTGAAATGTCATTAGTTGGTTCCATGGCCTATATCAGCCTTTCAGTCTCTACCTGGATCTTGGCCTCTACGTTCGGATTTGACTATTTTGATACTATAGATTTGCTTGCCACTTTAGGAGTCTTAAACTGAGGTGTGGCATGTCATCTTCATTAGATTGTTCCAGAGTATTTTGACTTTTAAGTGTGAGCAGCTTATTTGGTTATCAGATCTATAGACAGTTAAATATTCAGTCAGAAACACTGTGCAGGTGAGTTAATTAGTCTTAAACTCATCTAGGTAACGTACTTCAGATACCAGGTATGCAAGTTCATCTGTTCAGTGCTCAGTTAAGTACTGTGTTTCAGGCACTGAGAATGAATACTTATCATATCTCTATTCTGCATCAAATACTGGCTGTTTGTGGTTGAGACCTCTGCATTCATTTAAGCACTCCATTTCAGAAAATAGGTATACAGGTTTTGCAATTCTGCATTCAATTAAACATTTATATTAAGATGCTATCATCAAAAAAACAAAATCACTTTACTGTATGTGTATTAAGCTGATTTAGTGATTGGCTTATTACAAATCCCATATCCACACCCCAAAAGCTCTTCCATTAAAGAACAAAAAAAATCTCTGTTACGCCGATCTAGTGATTGGTTTATTACAGATCCACACCATCCAAGCTCTTCCACTGAAGAAACTGATAAAACAAAAAATATAAAAAAATACCACTGCACTCAACTTCTCAGACATAAAACCACATTGTTTTATTCCAAATAACCGCAGAATTATGCGCTTTTGTCCTATTAACATTAGGACTTCATCAGAATTCACCATTACTGGCAATGCTGACCCTTTTTATATAATAAAAAACAATCACCTAGCACAATTAGCTATGAAGTACTCTTCATAAGTTGTGCTTAAAGGTACAAAACCTAAAACTTACACTTAATATGTAAAATAAAAAATGAATAAAATAACAAAGCATAAAAATAAATAATATAAATTAAAAGTAAATAGTTTCTTGTGTAAAAAATAAATCCTTATTTAAAATTTGATCATTCAATTAATACTGGCTGTATTGACATGTTCTCATTTATACCTGGGGTATAAGATGCTTGTAACCTCAACTGACATTCTACTTCTGCTGGTTCTAATTTAGACCTCAAATCACCTCCCCTAGGGTTCATTCTGATTCTCTCTAATAACCAAAGTTAAACTTAGTAAAGTGAGGGCACACTAAAGAGTGTTTGTATAATGCATTGTTTGTGTTTGCCTTACTAATCTGATATAAGTGTTCATATATTATTTTCTTTAGGAGACTTTCTGTTTTCCCCACATAAAATGCAGGGCACCCTGAACACATGGCAAGATACACTACACCACTAGAGTCACACTTTTCTTTCTCAAACATTACAGTAGATTTTAATATAGTCTCTAAAGTTACTTTGTCCTTCAATAAAATATAAGAACATTGGCAACATCTTTCACATTATGTGGTACCATAATCCGTGGTGGTGGTGGTGTAGCAGTAGCATTGTTACCTCACAGCAAGAGGTTCTCCCGTTTGATTCTCAGCTGGAGTGTGGGGAGTGCCTTCTGTGTGGAGTCTGCATGTCCTCCCTGTGGTTGGGTGGGCATTCGAAAGACATGCCTAAATGGGTGTGCCTTTGTTGAAGGTTGAATGTCAAGCTGGCACCTCAGCATTCATAAAAATCTACTGCTAATCATTAGCGGACTGGAGTTCCACTGTGTTGACCCCTACCCGGGAAAAAGCCAAAAGACAAACAACAACAACAACATTCTTGAAAGAACTCTTTGCCCCAGCCAGTTTTGCTCCACTTTCAAAGCCTTGTTTTAAGTTGAAACCTGTTTTGAAAATGAACATAGGATTATCTTCTAATAATTTATACATATCTGGGTTCACTTTCAATATGTTCCAATTATTTGAAATTATATTCTTAATATCCTGGGACTGTGGACCATACTCTAAAACAAAAGCCTTCCCAAAGTTTTCTATTGGTTGGTCTTTGGTATGTTCCAAGCCAACCCCTAAAAGGGTTTATACTTTGTACCCCACTGAGACAACACATAGTTCTTTGTGTCTTTAACTGTGGTAGATAACCATGAGCTAAGAAAATTTCTGGTACCATGTATAACTCTGTCACAACGTCACTATAATTGGATGTCATTCTGGCAGCTCTAATACACTGCCCGTTTGAAATACTCTTTCTTGACTTAGTGGGTGATGGCTAGAGAACACTAGATATGAATTACTAATGGTGAGCTTTCTGAAAATTCTAAATTTGAACCCTTTTTCAGAGTGCTGGATCAATGTGTCAAGATAATTAATTTTGCTTGTATCAAAATTATGAGTGAACATTATAAAAGGAGATGTGTTATTAATATGTTCCAAAACATTTTCAGTTTCTTTGCCTGTTCCCTTCCATAAAATAAATATATCATCAAGAAATCTGACACATAGTTTAATAAATTTGTGAAAGTCACAACCAAACATGTAATTATATTCCCATTCAAGGAGAGCTGAATTAGCATAAATGGGGGCAAAAGAGACACCCATGGCCATCCCCTTAATTTGCATGAAGTACTCACCTTTGAAATAGATGTAATTATAATCCAAATTGTTTTTTTATCATTATCGAAACTCATAAACTTAACAACACTATTATAGAAAATTTCCATATCTTCATCTCCGAGGATTGAAGTAAACAAGTATATTACAACTATAGTAAAAAAAGAAAGTTCTCCAGACCAAAGTTCATCCTTTAGTCTTCCAAGAAAGTCCCAGGAATCAATTAAAAGATGATCAAGCTTGCAGCAAATAGGTTTAAACCATTTATCTATAAGCAATCCTATGGGGTAAGTTTTAGAGCCCCTGCCAGAAACTACTGGCCTAAAAGGTGGCTTTTGTAAATTCTTGTGGGTCTTTGGAATACCAAATATAGTAGCCACAACTGGATTTTTGACACTTAAAAACATATATGTGTCTAAGGAAATTCTCTGTTTTAATAAGAATTCCTCCAAAAATTCTTCCACTGAACACCCCCCCTCAAAAAAATTACATTCTTTCTATCACCACCAACCAGGTGGCCAGATGCACAACATGCTCTCCCTCCCTCCTGCCCAACTGTTCAGGTCCCATTTCTGTGCACTGCCTCTGCCCTTCCCCCTTTTATTAAAATAAATAAATAAAAAATTCTTATTATAAATTGTAGTAAACAGTTGCCACAGTTTTTATTGTGCCTACACAGAGTGCTACAGTGCTCAAGCCTTAGCACCCCAGCTGAGAATCAAACCAGAGAACCTCTTGCTGTGAGGAACAACCCTAACCACTGCACCACCACGGCCACCCTAAAATGCAATACCGGCTTTTAAAAGCCGGTATTGCATTAAAGAAAGAGAGATCGGAATCAGCTGGTGATCACATCCCCAACACTTTGCACCTGAGGTACTTGCCTGTCTTGCCACACCCTAGCTATGCTATTGCCCCAGATGCACCATTATAATTTGCTAAAAAATATCAGTTGGTTTTCAATACCTCATAGAGCTACATTTCTTCTAAGTACACTAATTTGCAAGAATACAAGACACTGTCACTGCTCCCGTTTAAGAGTAAAACTACCTTTACAAGACAAATCTTATGTACTCAGAAGTACACAGGACAACAATTTCTCAGTTGTAAGACCTCCTTCTAAAACTGCTCTATGTGAGACAGCCCTCTCTAGACTGGGACCTGCTAACTAGAACCACCTGCCTACAAACATCAAAAATTTAGAAACTGGGGTGGAGCCTGAATGGCTAACTAAAAGCAGCAGTATTTTAGAGCTCCATATAACTAGTTAAATAAGACAGGAAAAAAATATTCTTTTTTTTCTTCAAAGTATAAAATCTTATAGATAAAGGACTAATTTACATAATTAGAAACTTTGGTGAAGTTTTACAAATAATTTCCTGTCAAAAAGCTTGGAGATATAGTCACTTGTTAAAATGGGCAACGCAAAGAATTATCACCAGGATGCTGCCTTAAAGAAGGAACTACAACAGATGGCATCTACCCTGCAGGCGTTGTCTTTGAAGATGGCTGATTTTAAAGAGAACCTAGAAAATCTTAAAACAAGCAGTCAAAAACAGGCTGACGCCCTCAAGGAAATGCTACAACAACACCAGACAAGGATAACAGGAATAGAGCTTTCTCTAAATGACTTAGAAAGCAGACTTAAGGAAGAGGAAACACAGAAAGAACTGCTTCTTAAACAAAACACTTGGTTGGTTAATAAAGTAGATGACTTGGAAAATTGGGAGAGGAGAAATACCATCAGGATTTTCGGATTACCTGAAAACACAGAACGTGAGGATATTATTTCCTTTTTATCAAGCTGGATCCCTGACTTTTTAAATTTAAAAGAAGGACTTTCCTTTGGCATTGAAAGGGCACACAGAGCTATTGGGAAACCTGCCACTAACTCAAACTTTCCTCCTATGTCAGTAATTATCAAATTTCTTTCATACTTGGACAAGGAACTGATTTTAAGATCTGCTTGGAGGAAGGCACCTCTAAAATATAAACAGAGCCTGATAAGATTTGATAATGACTATTCATCTAAAATAATGGAACAAAGGAAAAACGTGTGGCCAATGATAACGTTTCTGAAACAAAATAACATCAAGGCACAACTTGCATATCCAGCTAACATAAGAATACTGTATGCCAATAAGATGAGGACTTTTATTGACCTAGAGGAAGCCTCTTCATTTATTAAAACTATAATGTGATTACTTTACCAGAAGATATGGATTGGATATCACCTTCTCTCAAGAGAACAAAAGAAACAAATGTCTGGACAGATGTCAAAAAGAAGAAACAAAAGACTGATACTGTTACAGCCAAATCTCTCAAAGCATCTACTATGATATGAATTGTTTTAACATTACTTTAAAGGACCGATTTTACTGCTTGGAATTTTAAAACAATGGTAACTAACTACTGGAATCTTTATCTATATTTTTTTGAAAATAGATGACACATGAGAGTTTTCACATTACCTCAGGTATGTAAAACAGGGTAATTTATTTCACAAAAGGAGGGTTATATAGCACATAAAATATTTATACTGTAAATCAACATACTTAGTATATGTGTATTTTCTCTTAATTTTCTCTTTTCTTTCTCTCTTCTCTCTTTTCTCATTATTTATTTTAACTGCATCTTGTCTCCCTTTCTAGCTTCTCTTCTATTTACTATACTAATATAGTCTGTATATATTTAATAACTCACTATCTATACATAGATAAATAGTCTAAAATAATCTAGTTTTAAGGTAGACTAATTGGAATAGTGAACTTAATTAATTGTTATTACAATATTTATTAGATTAATGATAGTCACTGTTATGCTTATTGGGATTGGGGACATGTTCGTGATTAACTCTGAAATGTTCCATTCATGTACATATGTCCTTTTAATTATTTCCTTTTAGTATTAACAAATACATAAAAAAAGGAGGGAAAATGTACTGTTGGTCAAGAGAAGTGAAGCTTTCTTCACATTCTATTTGTATTGCCATAGCAACAGTAAACAATTGCTGCAGTTTCTAAGGACACTGTGAATCTGCGAAGTACATTTAGCCTCACAGTTAACAAATAATAAGAAAAAGTAATGTTGTTTAGTTATGAAAATGAAAAACAACCTAAACAAGGTAAAATAAATACATAATAGGATTATTTGTAAATATTTTATGATTTATCCTCATAGGATTACATATTCCTGGAAACACAACTGAAATGTTCCCAGACTACATGTGCACTGAAATGTAGCTGCTTGATTAAAAAGTATTACTCATTTTAACATGCTGATTTCACAAGCTGTTTGCACTGTAAAAGTTATATTTTATATGTTACTTGAAATTGTCAGTCTCTAGTGCACATGAAAAGATACATATTACTGTTTGCAACATGTTATCTTTGCAGTTACCTTACACTCTACAAACTCACTTGGTAACTGATAGCTATTCATTTAAAATATCAGTTTAAATATTAAACGTACCCTTAAAATGCTATTGACATTTTGACAAAATATAATCTGAGCTGTAAAATGAATGATTTGAAAGAAGTGAAGTAATGCATAGATTTCAAAGACAGTTCTTGACACTACAGTAAAAGTAAAAATATATATTCACAAGGAAGTATTGAAATGTTTTAGTCTTCCAGTTAAAATAGCTTACTGTCAACATTTTGCGATTTCAGAAAGATTGAAGAGCTAGGAAATTACTATTCTTTGTCTTTATAATGATTATTAGACAGATGTTAGACTCTGCTTAGTTTAATGAATTGTGACATATGTTTATGAGGAAAAGTGGACTCATTTACTCAAATTGGACTACACATTCCTGGAAACTCAACTAAAATGTCCCCAAATTACTTGTGAATTTAAATGAAACAGTCTGATTAATAAGCATAATTTACTTTAACAACCTGAATCCATAAGCTATCTGCTCTATATATGCTGCATTAAATATGTCACTTGCATATGACAGTCTCTAGAGCACATGAAAAAATACATATTATTTTTGGAACATGCTATATTTGCACTAATCATACATTCTAAACTAACTCAATTGGCAACTGACAAGTTATTTATTTGAAACAGTCTAAATATTAATTGTGCTCTAGAAATATTGTTGCCGTTTTGACAAAACAAAACCTGAATTGAAAAAGAAATTATTTGAAGAAGTGAATTATTGTACAGATTTCCAACACAGCTATTGTCACTACAATATAAGTAGAAATGTATACATGCAAAGAAAAATTGAAATGCTTTATACTTTTAGCTAAAATAGCTTATTGTTAACTTTTTGCTTTATCAGAAAATTTAAAGAGCTAGCAAATTATTTCTAATTTGTCTTTATAATGTTTACTAAAGTGATGTTAGTCACTGACTTGTTTAATGGATTGCGAGTCATGTACAAGACGGACTACTGGATGTTATTTCTGTTTACCTATGTTTGCTGAATTTCTTTTATTAGTACTGATTTAAAGCAAGGGAAAGAAAGGGAAGGGAAATCTTTCTTTTTGGTCAAGGGAGGAGAGGCTTAAGAGTATTCTAACTGCCCTGAGAACTCTCTAAGATGCTCTAAATACTATTTGCTTAATACTTACCTAAGGTAAGTCTTGATTACCATATAGGTACCTTCACATTCATTCTAGACCTGATGTGATTACCCATACTGGAAGCAGGAGGTGCCCTATACAGGATGGGAATTGTCAGGGTGATCATAGTTCATTCTTAGACTCTGCTTTGTAAATCTATAAATATGTAAAAGCACTGCACACTAGAATTTAGGGCACCTCTACTCAGAGTCAGGATACCACTGATAAGCCAAGCCTTTTCATAAGTGCAAGTTGAAGTTGGTGAGCTGAAGAGTGGGAAAGTAAAAGAAGACAGTACACCTACAGTAAATTCATATTTCATTGGTAATCACTCATTGTCTCCTGTAGAGTCCTTTTAGTCAAATTATTTTAGTAATAATCTATTTGTTGTTGTCTTATTTAGTGTATGTTCCTCTGTTGCATTTAAATTATCCAAAATTACATATCTGATATGTTTGGGATCTCTTAAGGGTAACTAAATATTGGATATTTTCTAAGTCAACATAATAATTGTTTACACCACTAACATTCCATCCTGATATATAAAATGCTATAGAACAATAATAGAATAAAATAGAATGTTATATCTCTTTTAAGAAAATTCTCCATATAATAATTTAACATATGGAGCTCAGTTGATATTGTTGGTTAAAGGTATGAGTGATAATCCTATATATCTATCTTTACTTATTGGATTAGGAATGACTTTCATTCCATGTTTAATGGGAAATTCATATTTACTTGTATTTGATACTTTAGAATTAATGTTTTATAGAAGTACTTTTTTAAAGCCTGACCAGAATATTACCCTACTTATATTTAAAGAAGAAAGGACATGAAATCACACTCCCAAGTTTACACACATAAAAATAACATCCAATGTTATCAGAGAATATGGTATAACTACTATAATCAAAATAAAAAAAGAAGCAAAAAGTTTCTTCCAACAATAACTTGAAATGGATTTAACTTTCTTATCATTAAATACTAATGGCTTAAATAATGCAAATAAAAGATCAAACTTACTAAAATAATTTAAGTCTAAATAAGGCACAAGTAGTATTTCTCCAGGAAACTCATTTTAAGACTAATGATAGCTTTATTTGGAACCCTAAGGACTATACAGTCTTAGCTCAATCTTCCTATAGAACAAAGACAAAAGTAGTATCAGTTCTCTGGAAGAAAAACATAATCACTCCAAAAGTTATTTATAAATATGAAGACAAAGAAGGTCTACTAGCATTTGTTATAATTAAATGTAATAACAAAATATGGACCTTAGCTAATCTATATTGGTTCCCAGGAATTGGAGCAGAAATGGTTGAAAAACACCTAGATTTTATTTCCAACAATTATAAAGGAAATCTTATACTGGGAGGAGACTTTAATTGTACCTTAGAAGCTTCTGAAACCACCAAGAAGTCTTTTTGCATAGCAACTATTTCAAAATCCTTAAAAAAATGGATTGATTAATTTCATTTAATAGATACCTTTAAAGTAAAATATGATAAATCCTTATTATTTTCCCTTAAACACCATAGATTTGGAACACAAACCAGAATAGACAAATTATTCGTAGTTCAAGATTTACAAAAAAAAAAATCCTCAACTTCTCAATAGTTCCATGCCCCTTCTCATATCATGACTCTCTGATAATGAAGCTCCAAATAGAGTTTAAACCTTTAATCCTCTCAACTAGAATTCCATCATATATCATGAAAATTAAAGAATTCAGACCCTGGATTTTTTCAGAACTACAATTATTTCTTGAAATGAATAATACAACAGAAATCAGTAGAGTCATGGTTTGGGACTTATTAAAAGTGTATTTATTTGGTAAGACCCTTAGCTGGTACAAAAACAAAGTCAGAAAGTGGGAATCTGAATCATTAGACTTGCAAACCAGACTCTTGACCGCAAAATCTAAAAAAATCAGAATTGTCCAGAAATCAAAAAAGAAATAAAAGAATTAAATAAAAAATATAATTAAATTCTAACACACAAAACTTGTGTAGCCTTGGAAAAATTAAAAATAAACTCATTAGCCACCTCCCCTAGATATCTACATAACTTATCCACAAGAATTAAAATACAATCTAAAGCAAATAACATTAATAGTACATATCATGAAAAGAAAGGGAAAAAGTATGAGATATAGGACACATCCTTGAAACATTTTGGTTCCATTATATGGAACACTTCAAAATAGAAGATATAGATGCCAACCAAATAAACTTAGATACAAACCTTATCAATATAAAAAAAATCCTGAAAACTTAAAACTAGACCTACAAAAACCTATATCCTGCAAAGAAAGTGTTGACAAGATAAAAGAAAGTAAATCTAACAAATTTCCAGGGATAGATGGTATAATTAAGGAAATTTACAAACTCTTCCCTTCAACAGTAATCTCCCTTTTTCATAAAACTTTGCTAGAAGTCCAGTCAGAAGCAAAAGTACCACCCTCATGGAAATATTCTCTCATAACACCAGTTCTAAAAGATAATAAACCATCAGACCTTTGCACCTCATAGAGACTTATATCATTACTGAATAATGCAAAATACAAAATATTAATTTCAATACTAGCTAACAGAATGAAAACCCCACTTTCAAAAACAATTAATAATGATCAAAATGGATGTTTATATAACAGGCACACACATGATAATATTAAAATGATACTTACTCTTATAGATTATGTGAATAAAGAAGATAGAGAAACAGCAGAAAACAATTACCGCACAGCTCCCTGAAGTATCCTGTAGCAAACGAAATCAGTAAAATCACCAGAAGCAACTAGTCAGGATACACCACGAGAACACCTTTTCCAATAAAGAACTTTATTCCAAAGAATGAATAAAAATGAATAAGCGCTTTCGCTTGCTGCTAGCAAGCTTCTTCAGATACAATTACTTGTGTGCATGCAGGGTTTATATACTAAACCAGTATCAGCTGATCATATCATTGCACACTTCATTATACAATTAAAACATTAATTAAGTGCATGATTAAGCTGAAAAATCCATTAACCCAGTCATGGCCAGGCACTGCAAACAGTAGTTCAATCACAAGCCAAAATAAAATGACTTCAACGACTGTTGTAGCTATACAATGCTTGCTAATAAATCTTATAACAGACCGCAATAATTCAATCATTATTAAAAACTCATCATGTTTACTATTCTTAAAGTTAAAAATATAAAAATATATGTTAAAAAATTTTTGAAACTTCGGAACATAATATAAATAGACATTAAATGAATTTAATTCAGTTGCATCAGATGGTTCAAGGGTAATAAACCTGTATATACGAGAATGTATGTATATGTATAAACGTATACATAACTCTTAACTAAATCTACCTCATCCTTTGTCTGATGCAGAGTAAGTTCTTGTTATAACGTATCATTAAATGTCACTTGGTACGATAATATTCAACATACAAGTCTATCTGACAGATCTAAAACAGACACTACAAACAGAGTAAAGTGTGTTTAGAAAATGATGAAATAATATACAATAAATTGATGATCCGTATAATAAAATAAAAGGCAATAAATACCATAGTATTATGTCATCAACTATTTACCCAACCAAGCAAAATGCAAATGCACTAACACTCCTGTGTAGTCCTATATATACCGGAGACACATTTACTCTGAAGCTCAAGGCAATCAGCCTAGTGACTGCTGTTCGTACAGGTTGTCATTATTGCTGACAGTTAGATGAACCTAGGGCATCGAAGGAAACTAAAATGCATCCGATCCATGTAGCATACCATCTATCCAGTGTCAAGTGTGTATAAATGCATAATATATAATTTACTCGTAGTTATACTGTCTCTTCGTCAATAGGGCTAAAACAAAGCAGTAGACTACTGAATACTATTAAAAAATATATATTAAAAAATTATTTGGATCAAATGTGTAGCTTGTTAAAACATCAGGGCATAAATCAGCCACATATCCTGCCCTAAATAAGTAATACATCAGCAAATAACAGGGGAGTCAAGTTAATGTCTTTCCACATAAACGTTAGTTCAACTAAACTCAAGGATGGTCCATAGACCAGCTAAAAACCAACCTCTCTACCAAGGGGGCTCCATATTTCTAAAAAAGATAGCCTATATATCTATGAACCAATGTAACCCACTTATTAAAGATTATGAAAGTGTCATGTGCTATGAGATGTAAAATATAGTGAATGCCAGATAAAATAATTCATCATGCTATTAATCCAAATCACAATCTAATAATAATTATGTCTCCATAAAACCATTCCTATAACAATAGAGGAATTGCCACCAAGAAAATTAGAGCATTTTGAGTCCATGTGACAGCACTTATGTTTTGAGTATACATACAGTTCTTTGACACCTTGAGATATTCGTAGCCCTTGTATATAATACAAAAAGGATCTGTTTTGGATCCCCTCCCCATTTTGAGAAAACAACGTCAGGATCATGGACATGTGCATATTTTAGTTTTTCAGCTATTTTGTTTAAAGAACACATCTAGCATTATGTGGCCAGATATTTTAATAATGAAGGGACAGTATAACATACGTCCTTAGATTTTATCTCAGCACGTATATCAAACATTACATAATAGGACCTCTCCAATCAAGAGGAAACAGGGACAGGAATATGGTCATGTATATATTTCAGTTTTTAATTTTACCATGAAATATACACAGCATCATGTGGTTAGGTATACCAATAGTGCAGTGGGAGTATAACATACGCCCTTAGAGTCTACTTCAGAATAAGTACTAAATAATAGCATCTGAATTTATTTATAAACAACTCAAGGCTATCAATTTTATGGCCGTATGTACTTTTTAAACGTGGGTTTTTTTAGGCCCATTAGATTGTGATTTGGATTAATAGCATGATGAATTATTTTATCTGGCATTCACTATATTTTACATCTCATAGCACATGACACTTTCATAATCTTTAATAAGTGGGTTACATTGGTTCATAGATATATAGGCTATCTTTTTTAGAAATATGGAGCCCCCTTGGTAGAGAGGTTGGTTTTTAGCTGGTCTATGGACCATCCTTGAGTTTAGTTGAACTAACGTTTATGTGGAAAGACATTAACTTGACTCCCCTGTTATTTGCTGATGTATTACTTATTTAGGGCAGGATATGTGGCTGATTTATGCCCTGATGTTTTAACAAGCTACACATTTGATCCAAATAATTTTTTAATATATATTTTTTAATAGTATTCAGTAGTCTACTGCTTTGTTTTAGCCCTATTGACGAAGAGACAGTATAACTATGAGTAAATTATATATTATGCATTTATACACACTTGACACTGGATAGATGGTATGCTACATGGATCGGATGCATTTTAGTTTCCTTCGATGCCCTAGGTTCATCTAACTGTCAGCAATAATGACAACCTGTACGAACAGCAGTCACTAGGCTGATTGCCTTGAGCTTCAGAGTAAATGTGTCTCCGGTATATATAGGACTACACAGGAGTGTTAGTGCATTTGCATTTTGCTTGGTTGGGTAAATAGTTGATGACATAATACTATGGTATTTATTACCTTTTATTTTATTATACGGATCATCAATTTATTGTATATTATTTCATCATTTTCTAAACACACTTTACTCTGTTTGTAGTGTCTGTTTTAGATCTGTCAGATAGACTTGTATGTTGAATATTATCGTACCAAGTGACATTTAATGATACGTTATAACAAGAACTTACTCTGCATCAGACAAAGGATGAGGTAGATTTAGTTAAGAGTTATGTATACATTTATACATATACATACATTCTCGTATATACAGGTTTATTAACCTTGCACCATCTGATAAAACTGAATTAAATTCATTTAATTTCTATTCCATTTATATTATGTTCCGAAGTTTCAAAAAATTTTTTAATATATATATTTTTTATAATTTTAACTTTAAGAATAGTAAATATGATGAGTTTTTAATAATGGTTGAAGCATTGCGGTCTGTTATAAGATTTATTAGCAAGCATTGTATAGCTACAACAGTCGTTGAAGTCATTTTATTTTGGCTTGTGATTGAACTACTGTTTGCAGTGCCTGGCCATGACTGGGTTAATGGATTTTTCAGCTTAATCATGCACTTAATTAATGTTTTAATTGTATAATGAAGTGTGTAATGATTTGATCAGCTGATACTGGTTTAGTATATAAACCCTGCATGCACACAAGTAATTGTATCTGAAGAAGCTTGCAGCAAGCTTAAAGCGCTATTCATTTTTATTCATTCTTTGGAATAAAGTTCTTTATTGGAAAAGGTGTTCTCGTGGTGTATCCTGACTAGTTGCTTCTGGTGAAGATAGAGAAACACTTGTAATCGGATTAGATATAGAAAAAGCCTTTGATTCTCTCAACTGGGAATATCTATTTAAAACGTTAGCATTATTTGAATTTCTTCCTCCATTCATCTTATTACTATAAAACATATATATATATATATATATATATATATATATATATATATATATATATATATATATAACTTAGCCTACATTAAATTAGGTCCTTTCACCTCAGAATATATCCATATAACAAAAGGTACTAAACAAGGATGCCCCCTTTCCTCCTATTTTATTTGCTTTGGCTATAGAAATACTTGCAGAAATAATGCACAATAATCCAAGAATAAAAGGAATAGACGTCTATGACCAGTATATATCTAAAATAATGCTTTTTGTTGATGATATTTTATTAACCCTATAAAACTCAAGAGAGTCATTAGGAGAACTAGAAGAAGTAATGGAGAAATGTTATAAGATTTCAGGTCTACACTTTAATAGATCAAAATCAAAAATTCTATTTTTAAATAAGAAAAAAGAACTACAAGTTACAGATAAATCCATCATAGGAAAACAAGAACTTATGCTAAATTATTTAGGAACATTGTTATGCAAAAATATAAACAAAACAATATTAATAAATTATAAAAACAGTATTGAAACAATAAAATATATATAGAAAAGTGGAACAAAAGTATATTAACTTTTGAAGACAGATTGCAATTAATAAAAATGGTCTTATTGCCAAAAATACTATATGTAACATTAGCAATACAGTTAATTCCTGAAAGATGCATTCTTAAAGAAATAAACTCGTGTTTAATAAAATTTTTATGGTATCACAAAAAATTAGAGTTGCTCTAACTCATCACATTACACCCTGGAAACAAGGAGGATTAAACTTCCCAGAAACAGAAACATATATAAAAGCATATGTGCTTAAAACTACAATAGACTGGATAAACCCAAATTATTTTGCCAACTGGAAAGAATTAACAACGGCTATATTAACAAATGAATTTAATCGTTAAAAAAAATTTTAATAGTAGACAAATCAAACAAACCCTGGTACATACTATGCATAAGTATACAATATAATATAACAAAACCTTCTAAAACAACACTGATTAATCATTACATCAATTCCTTTAGGAAACTTATCAATGCAAACACAGATCTAAAACTTTGGTTTGACCTTTTAACCCCATTTACCATCACTAAGAACTTTCCTCACAAAATAAATAGGGAAACAATAACCTCGTGGGAACAAAATGGATTCTTATGCTGGTTCCAATGTGTAAATAAATTAAATGTTTTAGATATACATATGATAAAAAACTGCTTGCAATATTCCAACACAGGACTGGTTAACCTTACAATGCATTCTAATGTACACTCAAGATTTATGAAGATTAATTAATAATTCCTCATTTAAAGATATTCCAAATCTAATAAGTTTTCTGTTTGAATTTATATATAATAGTTGTGAAAAGAAAAATTCCATTTCAAATCTATATAAAGAGTTAATAACATATAAAACAATTCCCAAACCATCATACTGGCAGTTCTTAACAAAACGTCAGTCATTGCAGTTAACAGAAGAAATGAAAACTAATATCTTACTATCAGTTAATTACACATCTAACACACAGTACTAGAAAATATTTAACTGGAAATACTTACAGAGAGCATTTTAACACCAGATAGAATTAAAAAGATCAGTACTACTACAAATGGTTTTTGCTGGAAGTGTGAAAAGGCAAATAAAGCAAACTGGATTCATATTTTTTATGAATGTAATAAAATTAAATCATACTGGTATGGAATCAATCATTTTTTACAAGCTTTATTTAATGAATCCTTTACCTTAACTAACATATTGATAATTCTAAATGTAAATGAAGGTCCCTACCTGAATAAGACAAATATGTATTTGTTATGGACAATACTTGCTATACCTAGGAAATGCATAACCAGAAGGTGGAATTCAAATACACCCCCGACCTTGGAAGAATTCTACACTTTACTGAAGACAACTGCATTGATGGAAATAAAAATCAAAGAACTTTGAATCTATCCGAGGCCATTGGTAAATAATTCTTGGAAGAAAGTTATATGTTTGAATTAAAGCACAATTGGTGTAACAGCAGCACAACAAAATCCAAAGTAGTATGCATGCCAAAAATACAGACTCAGCTGAAGGAAACACACTTCCACAAATGAATGTGACTCCACAATCCTTTATTATACAACAGATTTAGCACTTTCATCCACTGATATACGTGGACTTCATCAGAATAACTGTCAATCATTTACTCATCCCTTATATAAACCAGTTTGGCGCCAAAATTCTACTTTAAAATTACTTTGGTGTTAAAAAAATATACACCAATGAATTAAAAGCTAAAATACAACATTTACACATTCATAAAACAACATTCACATACATATAAGATATATACAATGTCTGTGTCAAAGACATAATAAATAAAAAAACATTTTATTATTATTATTTTATTTTATTACATTTGATCGCATTTGCAAAATAGGTTTAATGGTTATGTAGTCGTTGAGACCAGGAAAATTTAAAGCATCAGTAAGTAATTGCCATTTGGTCTCCTTATACCCTAATAATGCCTTAATATTACCTCCTCTTGGATCCAATTTAATCTGCTTTAGAATGGCAAATTTAAATGTATGATCATCCCCTTTTGCCTCAATGTGCCTAAACAATGCATTTGTCTTATTTTTCTTAGTGATGTTGTATAAATGATCATAAATCATGTTCCTCAAGCATCTCTACGTTTTCCCAAAGTAATAACATGGGCAGATCATACATTTAGTCATACATTTGGTGTTGCAGTTCCATTTGCAAAAGTGACCCTGGTGTTATTAATATTTTCTAACACTAACCCTTCATCCTCTAAGATAGCAGGACATTGTCTGCAACTCCCACACTTCCTAGTGTGTCTGTTATGTTTAATAACAGCCCTATTGTGTTCCAATACCCTCTTCAGATTACTACCCATTTTATGTATAAAAGAGGGTGTTATTCCAACAATTTTGTTTATTTCACTGTCCCCCATCAATATATTCCAGTTTTCACCATAATTTGTTTAACCCTATTCACACATGGTGCATATTCCAAGACACAAGCTCTGTTGTAATTCATGTCACCCTTTCTCACTTCCAAAGGAATAGTTTTCACTAAAGGTTTTCCTAATATGGGGGGGGGGGGTATTTCCTTCCCTATTCACTTATAACATACCTTTTCACATCTTCTAATACTGAGGTGGGATATCCTCTCACCTTGAAAAAATTCCCAATGGTGTCCATTTCCCTCAGCATATCATCATATCGGGATGTCATCCGGGCAGCTTTTATACATTACCCCTTGAAAATATTTCCCATAAGTTTCCTAGGGTGATTACTACTATATTCAAGATAACTGTTTGAGAAGATATCTTTTCTATATATTTTAGACTTGAATCCAGAAGTTGTATTGGAAATATACGTGTCCAGGAATGCTATACCACTAGTACTACACGTGTGTGTAAATCGTAAAAATGTAGTGGTATTGTTAATATAAGTCATGAATTCCTCAAAAATGATGTATGGGCCTTCCCACAAAATAAAAATGTCATCCAAAAATCTCGAGTAGTGCCTAATGTGCTTATAAAATCTACTCTGAAACACATATTTGGTTTCCCAATCTAGCATGACCATGTTGGCAAACATGGGGGCACATGCTGCCTCCATCGCCACACCTCTGGTCTGCCTATAATACTCACCCTCAAAGTAGATGAAATTATAGTCAAGCACAATGGGCATCAACTCCAGTATAAGGGAAACAGTGCCCCCCTTCAAATTAGTATGTTGTCTAATACTATTACAGAACCCATCCAAGCCTGCTTCTTTGGGAATGCATGAAAATAAATCAATAACATCAATGGTAATGTAAAACAATCCTTGCTTCCAAATTTCAGGGGTAAGGCTACTGAGAAAGGCCCATGAATCTTTAACCATATGAGGGATAGTACCGTAGATATGTTTAAGCCAATGATCAATGGCTACACCTATGGGAAATGTTTTAGAAAAACTCCCTGATATAATAGGATGGAAGGGTGGGTTAATAATACACTCATGTATTTTTGGTATGCCAACTATAGTGGCGATTACCAGATGTTCTACTTTTAAGAACTTGTAAACCTCATTATTAATACGGTTGTCAATGCAAAATTCCTCAATATACATATCAATTCGTCTGTATGCAACCTGTATCTCATTAACAGAAACTGTTTCATAGTTACCAGAGGTTTGTAAGATCTCAAAATTTTTTTCTACATATTCAGAATTATCATATAGCACCATCCCTCCGCCCTTGTCAGGTTTCATAACTCTGATGTTATAGTCATTCTTAAATTGACCCAATATCTCTGCTTCTTCACGTGATAAATTATACTTCCTATTTATATATTTTATATTATTCTGCATACTATAAATATCCTTCATAACCATTTTCTCATATACTGCAACACTGGGGTGTGTCACAGGAACGTATGTTGATTTCCTTTGTAAAATATAATTTTCAACATGTCTATGGTAATTTTGATACTGAATAGCTAAATTTATTTTTCTCAAGAATAACTTGAACTCTTCCATACAATCTACAATATGAAAACCTGTATTGGGGATAAATTTCATTCCCCTAGCAAATAGTTGAAAAGTGTTCCTTTTTCAAAACTAATTCCATGTAATTATAAATTTTAAAATCATCTAAACTACTTGCAATTCCATCTTGTGCCTGTAGTTGCTGAACATTCTTATCACCCTTATCCATTAATGTCACCACTGTCCCCCCCCCCCCCATTGGTGATGCATCTGTTCCTTTTTCCCCCAATATGATCTCTCCTGCTTCCATTTCCAATCTTTCCTCCGGTTCTTGTGTTGTTTCTGCTTCCACCCCCCCCGAAAATTTTGATATTTGTTATTATGTTGATTATAATTAGTTTCCAATGTGTCCCTACCATAGTCCCCATCTCTATCCATGTTATCATTAGGTCCATTGTTTTTTTTCCTCAATTTCCATGGATATGCAGTGTCTTTCTTAAAATGCTCAACATCTCTCATAATTTTCCTACACTTCTTATTGTATATATTATGTGCCTTTTTCTCTGCAACTTCATACTGCTTAATATACAGTTTCTCCCATTGACCGTACAATAAATCATTCGTAATAATATTATTTAATATTTCCACTGCATTCATTATTATGAATAATTGTTCAACATTTTTCTTAACAAAATGTTTCATAAAATCGAAGCCAAATTGGTTAAACAATTGATTAAATTCACTACATACTGTTTCATTCATCTCAATTCCCATGGGTTTTTAAAAACCCTTAAACCCATAGGTACTATTTTCAAACTAAGACATTGATTTAAATAAGCATTGTCAATTTTCAAACCCTTAATAATGCTCAGTTTTTTTACCAAACAGGTAAATTAAATCTTTTAAAGAACCTTTGTTGACAATAACAGTCTCATCCATGTTATTAACCATTTGGTTAGAGTTCTTAAAGTCATATTCATTATTAAAAAGCATTCAATTTGGTGCTATTCTGCCCATTTACAGTTAAATTAGTGGCTTTCGCTCTAGGACTAGAGCTTTGCCTTACAGTACCTTTCATAGCTCCTGGTACGTCTGCTACAATAGTGGAGCATGTTTTAAAGAATGTACCTCACTTCGGTTTGGTCCCAGTCCACTTGCTTTCTTCTTCTAGATTGTATAAGGAAAAATCAAACATGAAGTCCTTCTCAGTAAGTCTACTGTTGTTACCCTCCATGTTGACTTGTATATCCAGACCATGAGTGTCTGCCAGTCTACAACAGGGTTCTCCCTGTCCATATAGTATCTCAAAGGAAGCCTGACTTCCTACAGTTGTTTCCACCGGTTTGGCCATTGTACGTACACCTGGTTCTGCTCTTCCTGTTAACAAAAACAGATTCAATAACTTTGAGACCTTCCCCTTCAGTGTAGAGTCTTCTGCTTGAAGTCTCTGCAAATCATCACTATGCATCGGAGATTCTTTTAAGGGCAGTCCTTCGGCTGTATCCATAAAACTACCAATGAATTAAAGCACAATTGGTGTAAAAGCAACACAACAAAATCCAAAGTAGTATGTACACCATAAATACAGACTCAGCTAAAGGAAACACACTTCCACAAACGAATGTGACTCCGCAATCCTTTATTATACAACAGATTTAGTGCTTTCATCCACTGATATACGTGGACTTCATCAGAATAACTGTCAATCATTTATTCGTCCCTTATATAAACCAATTTGGTGCCAACATTCTACTTTAAAATTACTTTGGTGTTAAAGTAATTAAAAGCTAAAATACATTTACACATTCATAAAACAACATTCACATACATATAAGATATATATAATGTCTGTGTCAAAGACATAATAAATAAAAAAAAAATTATTATTATTTTATTTTATTACATTTGATCACATTTGCAAAATAGGTTTAATGGTTATGTAGTCGTTGAGACCAGGAAGATTTAAAGCATCAGTAAGTAATTGCCATTCAGTCTCCTTATACCCTAATAATTTCTTAAAATTACCTCCTCTTGGACCCAATTTAATCTGCTCGAGAATGGCAAATTTAAATGTATTATCATCCCCTTTTGCCTCAATGTGCCTAAACAATGCATTTGTCTTATCTTTCTTAGTGATGTTGTATAAATGATCATAAATCCTGTTCCTCTGGCATCTCTCCATTTTCCCAATGTAATAACATGGGCAGATCATACATTTAGCCATATAAACAACACATTTGATGTTGCAGTTCCCATTTGCAAAAGTGACTCTGGTGTTATTAATATTTTCTAACACTAATCCTTTATCCTCTAAGATAGCAGGACATTGTCTGCAACTCCCACACTTCCTAGTGTGTCTGTTGTTATGTTTAATAACAGCACTATTGTGTTTCAATACCCTCTTTAGGTAAAAGCGCTAAATCTGTTGTATAATAAAGGATTGTGGAGTCACATTCGTTTGTGAAAGTTATACCTTTGTTGGACACTCTGCAATAATCAATATTGTATCTCTGATAACTGATCTGTTAATTCTATATTTAATGTGTCAACAGGATAGCAACGTTACCAAATAATATTGGAAAAACGGAGAGGAAACTTAGGACAAGAATATATGAACATACCTATAGGATTAGGAAACAGGATCCTAATAACGCACTCAGCAGACATATTTTAGATAAGGGTGTTGAACATTCCTTCCGTTTTAGCATCATTGACCTTATAGACCATACATCTACAACAGGGAATTGGAAATGTTCTTTAGCTGCAATAGAGAGCAAATGGCAAATACTTTGCAATGCTACGATTAAGCCTGGTCTCAATGATTATATTAGCATTAAACCTTTTTTAATAATGGATAGTTAGAATTTCCTTGTCACAACTTTTTTCTTGTCACAATATTTTTTCTTGTCACAATATTATTCATGTTTAAAACAACTTTTTTTATAACATTTTTATTCAATACATTGTGTTAAATATAATAATTATAATATTTATATTTATATTATTTATAATATTTATAATATTTATATTTATAATATTGACAATATTTAATAATATGTATTTATATTTATTTTTATATTTGTATCAATTTATATCAATATTCATAAGCATTCACATATATATACATATTCCGTAAGGTATACAAGGGTTGTTGCATACATTGTTATTTATGCTGGAGTATACAGTTGCAAGCCATTATAGGCTATGAGTTATTTTTATTTTTATTTTTGGCTTTAAGAACCTTTTTAGTTATTCCTTTACACTACCATATATTGCCATAGAACAAGTTTCAGTATATTCCATTCAGAATATATATATATTTTAGGAGAATTGAAATAGGTATTTTATTTTATATTTTATACCTTCTTCATATTGTTTGGAAACTTTTTTAGAAAGTATTATATGTATACATAAAATTTGCGTGTAAGTGTGATCATGTTGTTTCATCTAGAATGGAAAACACAATTTTATTTGTATCTCTGATTACTGAACCAATTGACATCATTTGTTAGAATTCAATTAATTAATTTTTTGGCGCCAAAGATGCTTTTTAATGTTCTACTTGTGGGGCTTTCATGGTTCTGATGAAATCTGTTTGTAGCAGATGAAAGCGCTTAACCATCTATGTTATTGAAAGTTCTACATCTGTGTGTTCACATTGTCGTGGATTATTAAAACTGTTTGCTATTAACTGAGTGAGCAGCGTTTTATTTGGTAACGTTGCTATCCTGTTGACACATCTTGGTTTATTCAGTACTTTTTAAATTCTATATTTAATAACATACAGTGTATATAATTGAAAGTCAGGCTATTGTAAATATGGTATAAAGTTGTTTAAAATGATATTTAAAAATATTATTTAAATGTTATTTTAATTGAAAATAAAAAAAATATTTGAGAAAAATAAATTGGAAACCATTAAAAGATTCAAAGATGCACTTAAAGAGCATCCCTTTGCTGACTTTACAAGCAGTGGTTACCATGGCAATGGTTAGATAACTTACCAACCCATATCATGAATAATAAAATACATTTCAGAAACTTTTTTCACTCTCTTAATGTGGTATCTTATATGCACATATTCCACATGCATGTAGGAATTTATATATTGCATGCATGCTTACACTGTATTTTATGCATATCTTAGCTTGAATTTTGTATATATATTTTGTCTTTTTCCTTCAATGCAATCTGACTGGATCTTTTAATGTTACTGTATCTGCATTGAATCTTACTATTATGGTTTGAATTTTGCTGTGTACCCATTCTGTATATAACAGTGTTGATTGGAAAGACCATGATGTATTTTCTGCTCTTTGAGCTCGAGTCATGGCTGAAAAGGCTCAGTAGACCAGCCCATTTACCCAATGAACAAACAGTAAATAAATAAAATAATAATTACTTCTGCACTTCTTTTAAAGGTTCTGGCAAAGAAACTGGTCATACGAGGTCATCATTTCTACACACAGTTTAAGCTCATGTTCAGATATTGGGTTTGCATGTTTATCTCTGTACTCATTTAAGGCCCCAGATACTGTGTGTGTGTGTATGTGTGTGTGTGTGTGTGTGTGTGTGTGTGTGTGTGTGTGTGTGTGTGTGTGTGTGTGTGTGTGTGTGTGTGTGTGTGTGTGTGTGTGTTTAGACTGCTTGGCAACATGACCACTCTATTTCATTGCTTACTCTCTTCTTGCCTAAAAAGGGTTCATACCCAGATTTAACTTGCTGGTTTGTTTGGAATAAAAGCACACGCTCTCTGAAGAACACCATCATTGCATGAAGACCATACATCAGAATAAACATTAAGTCTTGAACTTTACCCATGATACTGTAAATGTGATCCATCTCCATTACTCATATCAATAGGCTATACTTTGAGAGGATACTAAATATTTAGCTACATGTTCAATCCTTTCATACTCTGGAATCATATCTGATGATGATTATTTAATATCTCAGTTTACTTGTTAAGTGTTGTGTTTTCTGGATTTATTTCCTTGCACTTTTGTCACCTCTTTGGATTTTTTGCTGCATCCTCCATCAAGGTCCAACCTTAACTTGTCATTGTCTACTTTGCACTTTATACAAAACATCATACTTTCTTCAACATTTTCAACAAAAGTATTCACAGACAACTCCTTAACTACCAACTTGACAACGACCTTCTGTCAGCAACCCAACACAGTTTTAGAACCAGTCACAGCACCACTACAGCTCTTATATTCTTCTGCGGCTCTGTCAATCAAGCTCAGGATGCCGGGAAACTTGTCTCCTCTCTATTTCCCAACCTTTCCAAAGCCTTTGATACTATCTCCCACCCTCTTCCTCTCAAAAAACTAGCCAGCTTGGAAATCTCTTCCCCTGCCCTATACTGGTTTTCTAACTATCTCACAGACAGGCAACAAGCCACTAAGTTTCAACACTCTTTCTCTTCTTTTCTCAATACCCCTACAGGAGTCCCCCAGGGATCTATCTAGGGGCCTCTCCTTTTCAGCATCTTCATCAATGACTTCCACTCTACTCTTACTCAAGGCTCAGTCATCCAATATACAGATGATTCAGCTATCATCAGCACAGCCAATTCCCCACCTGAACTCTTGAAACTTACCTAATTAGCTATTTGTTCCACTGAAATATGGATGGCTAGCAACCACCTTGCCTTAAACCCTATGAAAATTAAACTTATGCTTTTCACCCCAAGAAGACTACTACCATAAACACACCTTCTTTCTCTATTCTCTCCCAAAATAACACCTCCATAGAGGTTGTCACACATACCAAACTTCTGGGTGTCACCCTAGATGAACACCTAACATTTGAAATGCATATACACAACAACATCAAAAAAGCACACCAGAAACTAGGCATGCTATACCAACATAAAACGTTCCTCGCTTACTCCTCAAAACAAGCCCTTGCCTTAGCCTTCCTACTCCTATCTCTTCTTTATGGGGCTCCCCTCATTACCAACATACAGGTCAGTCTTATATCCAAACTAGATTCATGCTATAAAAAAAATTGCAAAGTTTGTAACTAATGAGCGACATTTGTTCCACCACTGTGCCTCTCTTAAATTAGTGAAGTAGTTAGAACTCCCTCATCATCTTACCTATATACAACTATCAACTGACCATAAACTAATATTCAAGCCATCCAGCTGCCTGACCTTTTTTCTCTATTTACCCTGTACCACCCTAATAGACCCCTCCACTCTGAAAGTCAAATGCTGTTGCAAGTAGAAAAACCCAACCTCTCCACTGGCCAAATGCTCCACTCCTTTTTTACTGCTAAACTATGGAACTCTCTCCCACCTTCACTTAGATCTACTAGCAATACATTTTTCAACAAAAAAACTTTAAGGTAACATCTTTCCTCCCTTTGGCTATGCTCATGTACTAGTGCCTCACAATCTATCACCTAACTCTGTCACTTTCCTACTAATCCCACCTTACTTACCCCTATCCTATGCTAACATCATATTTTTCACCTTCATTCCAAGATGATAATCTACCTCTGATTACTGTACCTTTGTAGCCTCACACAGTCAACAAAGTTGATTTACAGTAAGTCACTTGTCAACTTACATTGTTTCTTTATTAAGTACTAATTATATTTTGCCAGTAGAGTATTTTATCAAATGTAAAAACCTGATGTATTTTATCAATTGAATTTTTTCAACAAATGTATGTATTGTATGAGGTTTTTTCATCAATGTATGTTCTATATGTATGAATCTTTGTGGAGCTTTTCTTCCCAGGCTTCCACTGAAAATGGGTTCTTTCTGACCCAGTGAACTTTCCCAGTAAACAAATGCAAATAAATGCAAATAAATAACATCATGCAATTCTTTAAACAATTATAAATATATAATCTTAAAAATTCTGCACAATTATATTTGTCCTTGACTTAGTACCATTATTATTTCCATACCTCTCAACTGTACAGATTTTTGCATCATTTTTTTTGGTCTGTTACTCATAAAATTTTGGCTTTCTGACAAATTATTGGCAAATTATTGAGGGCTGAAATCATAAACTAATGACTATCATTTGAGTTTCAGACGTCATACCCTTCAGAAAAATACATGCAAATGTAAAACCTGTTATTCTATCAACTTTCTACATTTGTAAGAGCAATCTTTAAAAATTGTCCCAATTTTTGGGCCTTAACCCCCCCCCACCACATTATTCATGGATTTGTCCAGATTTCTTGCTCTAAGAGGTTGAGGGGTATGATTATTTCCTTACATTAACTCAGTGTGACTATCAGGCTGAACAAAATTAAGTACTCTTATTAAAAGTTATATTTAATTTTTCACTGCCTTCACAACTTAATAAGCTTCATCACTGACTTTATGAAGAGTTATGATTGGAATACTTTTCTGACCATCAGAAACTTTTTGTGTGGCTTTAAAGTCTGTCTACTAGGTATTTTTTAATTTAGCATGTGTTTACTTTACTATTTTTTTCTGTGTCGATGTGCTGGTTTGCTGAAATACTCACAGGCATATTCTCAGACAACTTCATGCCATTCATTAATTACTTTGCTTTAGTCATTACTACTCATATTGTTAAAGTCATCAGACTATTATTAATTCTATTAATAGCAGTGTGTTTGATAGTAAAACAAATAGGGTCTATATTACGAGAAGAAAAGACTGGAAAGCGAATGGCTTAAACATCGAAAATGCCATACCTCGAAGTCACTCTTGTGGGGCCACACACTCCCTGCAAATTATATATACCAACTCCGAAATCACACTACAGTGAGGAAAGTGCAAATTTTCTGATCTTCACTGTACCACAATCTCAGAAAAAACACATCAGTGAACGGCATTTCCGATGTTAAAGCTGTTCGCTCTTCAGCCTGTTCAATTTTGTGATAGGAACCCAAACTAATATTCTCAAATAATACTATACCATTTGTTTTTCTGTCTCATTAGAACTCAGTTCTATATTTTGTGCTTTAAAGACTTCATGTATGAGACAGTCACCTCATTAGAAACCTTATATTTCACAAAACAGTTTGCTCAGGCAATCTGTACAACACTAAGCTCTTGCTCTATACCACAGTTAGTTAACACACACTCTGCATTAATGAACAATAGGTTTGTTTTGCCATTTGAAGAACTCTTTCCTGTAGGGGCTTCTGCTAGCTTTTTCACTAAACATAAGACCAGACTCTGGAGGTCCAGTGTTTACGCTCTTGTTTCCAAACTGTTTCATCTTGGCATGTTATTTCGCTTATGTTGCTTTAAGCATGGAATCAATCATTGTATCAACAGTCCTTCCATTGATTCAGAAGGAATTTGACTTTCTGATTAAAATAACTACTCTCAGAATAAAAATTATTCCAGCACTGCTTTTGGATGTAACCACTTGTATCTGTTTTGCTTCAGTGGTCTGCAGCAAGCTTTCATCTCTTTGAAACAGCATCTGTTTGTACTATACATAATACATTACTAGATTTTATCATCAGTAAAACTTTTTTTTTTCTAATCATTGTAACCAGTTTGCTGAAGTTAGCATTAGGAAGCTTTGTGTCTTACCTTTACTGAACTTTTCTCGCAACTGCTTTTTCAAAGGTTTTACATTCATTTTCACATGTTTCATCAGGAAGCTTATCATATTTGCCCAGATTATATTTCACTCCAAAGGTATTTGTAGACATTGCTATACAGTGCACTACTGCTCTTGATTCATATTTTTAACTTGCTCAATACCATGACTGTTATTCATACATTCTGACCTTTTAAAATTGTAGGCCTTTCTGCCGAGTAGGTTATTGCCCTTAGTTCAGATTTTCTATATTATATAAACAAAGGGTCAGTCCCACATTCATCAATCACACTTTCGCATTTTTAATTGTCCAAATGAGCAAGTCAGTAACCACATCAGTTTTTGCCTTTCTGTCCATTTATTGAACCAACAATTAACTTTGCTGTTAAATAATAACCAAAGTGAAACATCCATAATAGCATGCTGACCATGTATAACCATAACCTGACATAACTAAGGGAGATGCTTGGCATTCACAAACTGGTTCTTGCCCAGTCATGTAACGTATGTGTGCGCACCCAAGCCATTCGAACAGATATCTCAAATCCACCAAAATGTGTTTCGACACTTTAACCCTGCATATGTATTTTGATCCAAGCCTCTTTTGCTTTTCCAATCTGTGACTAAACCCCGAGAGGCCACTGCACTAAGAAGGGAAGGTTCAAAAGGAAGGGGGGGGGTTGAGTCACAAGGAGCCCACCCACCAGCAGGCATAGCCTGCTGTGCCCACACCTGAAAATGGCCTCATGCCCATGATATTGTCTTTCTTTGAGCATTGCAGAATAATCCCTAATGGAAATAACAATGTCTTCTGTATTAACCAGCTAATCAATAGACAAAGATAACTGGAGATTAATTAAATCAAGACCTAGGTCATTTAAATGGCAACTGCCTTTAGAATAAAAGTCCCCATCTGGACTGATGACACAGTTGCTAGTTGCCTTTGCTGACTTTGACACCCGGCTATGGATAAAACGCCTGGAAATTTGTCTGACAGAATTCTTCCAAGCGCCTTTACAAAAGAACCCTTGACAATATTGATCACCAACAAACAAATGTGTTAGGGTGCAGTGTGACTCAGGCATGAAAGGCAGCTAAATTTCTAGCTAGCAGTAGCTTCTAAAGAACCCTTATAAAAAAAAAAAAAAAAAAACAGTAACTACCCAAACCTTAAAGTAAGTCACAGTTGGTGCCCATTCATTTAAGGTCTAAATCATAGAGGTAGGATGAACATTGGGCTATTGGCATGAGTCTTTGGGTTGCTTGTTGTTGCAAAGGAATTCTTAGTGCAAGCAGAAAAAAATCTCAGAAAACCATTAATCTCATTAGAAGATCTTTATTTGTATAGAGGCAGATAAGCTCTGCTTTGATGAGTTTAGGTCTGAGAATTTTACAGGTTTATAAACACTTAATATGGGCGTGCCCTAGGTAAAGTCTGCCCATAGGTTTGTTCTCCCTTGAGCGGGAGGGCCTGAGGTGGGTGGGATGTTTACCATAAGGACTGCCCCTTCCATCTGCTCTATTCCATTAACACTTTAAGTGCCAAAATAGTCCATTCCATTATATTAAAGGTTAAAAATCAATTCAAGAGTTAAACAACACTGTCAGACTGAAAGGATATAAACAGAAACTATCATCTCATATATATTATTGAATTTGATAATAAGATTCCGCCGCACTTTTAGCATGGTTTTGGCAGATCTGTCTCAAGTACATCTGATATCCATCCATTGGGTAATCATTGAAGCTTATGTGTAGGAAATTGGTTATAATTTGTTTGAGGTGATAGCATATGTGTTACCTCTGAGTGAGTTTTGTGCCAGATTAAAACCATAAAGTAAATTGAAATCAAATAGGCTGGTAGTATTGCATGGACCTTAGGTTAATTCTAAGCCCTAGTCCTGCTTGAGTACCTGTCTGGGGGTAGTCAGCCAGATGGTACACTGTCCATGGGCCTAGTTTTGTGTGTCAGGGATTGAATTTAATTTCCAATACCTGTATGTGCAGAAAAAACATTATTATTCCTGTGGGAAGGGCCAAGCCAGTACCAGGAAAGCATTGCTAATGAAATTCAAGTTCAGATCACTGTGACACATAATGTTTTAACTGGCCAGCATTGTCAAAGTACGTGTGCTAGTCCTGCCACTATTGTTAGGAATAGTACATGTTCAAAGTACCAGTGCTATTCCTGACAGTATTGTTAAGAGTATCACACATATTTGGATCTCAAGTTTTGGTTTATCAACATTTCCAGTTTTAGATAGAGTAAAACTGAAAGGTTAAACAATTTTAAGATCAGGATTCCTATGAAGATAAGCATTAAAAAATAAAACTATTAATACGTCCAGTAAGTTAAAAATTAAAATTAGAAACCTGAAGAATAGAGAGTAGGAGTGGCTTGATGATTGCAGCTTGTGTACCTGGGAAATCTCATCCCTAGCCTTTCTAAAAAGGAAGAATTTAAATATTTTTTCCAATATTATGAATAGTTTGAATCTAAGTGTGACTTATGGCCATAGTTGTAAGCACCCAGGTTTCAAGTCCTGTATTTGCGTCCATCTGGGCATATCCCTCCCCTGTGGTATAAATCTATTCCCATTTTTTGGCCTTCTCTGGATTTGGCCACTGGCAACCCTCTAAGGGGATGGATGAGGGGCCTGTACCTCAATGCCTCCCTGACAGACCCCTATTACCATATATCTAGCTACACCTAAGCTTCAGTGAAAAAAACTGTGGAGATTGCTGTGGTTATGTACGATTAGGGATCATGAAAATAATAATAAATAAAGGCCATAGAAAAAACACAAAAATGAAAACAAAAAAAGAAAAAGAATAAAGAAAACAGAGACACCAAACCTGATGAGTGATGTTATTCTTCAGAATCTTACACAGGTCATTGTCACCTTGACCAACACCCTAAAGGATTATATCAATCATCTTAAAGCTGTAACCATGGCAGTCCTGGAAAGCTGGCCAAAAAAACTGCCAGTCTTCTTAATCCAGAGAGCATGTTATGCCACTGGGGCAAGGTGCTTCCCTCAAAGCTGCTCTGTGCAAAAAGGAATAAACTAGAATCCACAAAAATGTTCTACCTGCAAGATAAAATGCTACTGTTACATTCTGGTGTAAGACAGGTAGGCATCAAACTTCCATTTCCCCATTCTTCTTAAAACTATGGATGATTGACCCTCCATTGCAATGTCTGAGTCCTTCTTATGCTAAAGGAATGTGAGGAATAACCCTGGGGGGAATCACTTGGTACCATAAAGTTTTGTCTATGGCAATAATAGTTACAAAGGGGTAATTAACTGACCTGAATTTAGGAGAAATACCAGACCAGAACAGGAAACCCTCAAGGAGAGTTGATGTAAAGCTGAAGCCCAATGAAAAGGACAAGTAAGATAGTGGTTCCCTTTGCAGAGGCATACTTGCTGCCGCTGGCTGGCTTGATCCATTTTCAACTTTCTTAGCCATACTCTTTGGCTACAAGAACATCTTCCCATTGCAAGGGCTGAGGGAGCTCAGACACCCTAAAGGCCCCTATGTATAACCAAGTAAACAAAGTGGCCCAGCAGATGAAACCCTGGAAGTTATCAGAGGTGAAGCAGATGCCCAAGATGACATCTTTTAATAGTAGAAGACCAATCAGATTCCTTGGTCCTGAAATTCTTCTCTGACATTCCTGCAACCTTTAACCATCCTGAAGATTAACCTGAAATGTTGGGTATCCCTAAGGAATGTGCTAACCAGCTCAAGGCCATTAGATGTATGTATAGAGTACTGGGCACATCACCTAAATGACAACTCTGGACTAAAACCTAAATCAGGTCTACTAGGGACCAGTGTTTGGAGTGGAAGGGCAGCATGTAGAACCTTTTAAAGGATTGTAATGATGATGATGATGATGATGATGAGTAGCTTTCTCGGTGCTTGAAGCCCAAGACATGGAAAGTAGATCACTAGCTACTCGGTGCCAATCATCCAAACTTCTGTTGAGACCGGTATCCTCAGTGGATCTACCACTGGAGCCAGCTGCTAGAATTTGGTAAACTGGAATCAGGACAAACCATCAGCTATGCCATTGTACTTGTGTGGAATGTGTTGACATGAAAAGCTTGGATGAATTTGTAGGCTTAGAAAAACCATCAACCTTATTATAGAATGGACCCACTTAGATTTGGATGAGCTTTTATTAATCTCTGTCAGTACTTCTTGATTGCCCATATTAAATATGACCTTTTTATTTATGAAGTGGTCCTTTCAAACTAGCATGGCTACACATATAGGCAAGATTTTTAAGAAAAGGATGTCTCACTTCCATTCTTCCAACTAGCCCATAGGCCATTTTTCTGAAAAACACTTCCCTTGTAAAAATGCACCCCATCCAAAAACCAACAGTTGCACCAGTGAAAAGCAGCATCTCATCAGAATTCAAGGAGTCTGCCATAATGTGACTGTGTTGCAATAAACTAAAAATGTTTTCCATAATCTTAGGTCCTCCTTAAGTTTGCTAGAGACATGAACCCTGGGGTGTTTCTTTAGCCCACCTTGTAATAAATTAGATATCAAAGAAATGTTCTGCCTGGGGGAATGATTTTGCAGGTGCCCATGAAGCTGCATGACTTCATTGACCCTCACCTTCTTCACTTTTAGTAACGCAACGTGCCTGCCAGCAACTTTGAATGATGTAGAGGGGGCATCAATCAACAAATCTAAAAATGTAATGTCCTGACTGGAGCCCTCTAGTTTATCAAGAGGCAATGGTATACCTAACTTTTTGCAAAGATTGGTCATGTGCTACAAACCTTCCTTGACTCCTTCTTCCACTTTGCCTTTGATTAGAAAATCATCCAAATAATGGATTGCAGCTTGAACTGGTGTACACTGTTGCCAGCAGCAATGTAAAGCAGAAGTGAAAGGTTTCAAATACTGAGCAAGCAAGGGAACAACCCATGACCATTGGTCTGACAAAGAACAAGTATCCATCAAATGAAAAGCCCAAGAGGGGCCAATCCTTTTATTAAATGGGGAGAAGATGAAAGGTGGACTGAATATCTAACTTACAGAGCCAAGTATTTTGGAAGTTTGTAATAATTTTCATTGGGTTGTCAAGAGATTCATAATGAACTTTAGACAAATCTTTGTCAACAAAGTGATTGACAGAAGAGCCCACTGGGTGAGATAGGGATGTATTAATCATAATTCACCCTTCCTCTTTTTGGGAACCAGTCTGATAGACCATGTTTTAAAGGTGGGCCAAGGGGTTCCATAAATGGGCCAATAATCCTCCCCACCTTCATTTCTTTACTTAGTAAACTATTTACTATGTTTTTTTTGCCTTTGACCAAAGCTACGTTTTTAAGATTTTGGAATCCTGAATTGCTGAGGACTGAATGGAGAAACCTGGCATAAAGCCATTGATAAGAAAACTTGCTGCAATCTTGACTGAGTATGTGGCAAACTCTGAAGTTAGTTTATTGACTTTGATCATGGAATGATACATACCGTAACATACCGGCTGTAAGACTGCCACTTTGACAAGTTATCCCAAGCACCATGGAAACAGGGTTTACCTCAACTTGAAATATCAAAAGCCTGGTCTAAACTTTTGTCTCCCAGGCCTGATGTGACACTCCTAATGACTTGCCCCCCCTTGGACAAACATGGTTCTTAACACAGTGTGAACAGACACAGGCAAATTTACATAAAGGCCAGGAACACTTGCCATTATTAAAGGCCCAGCAGCAACACAAGCTGGTATGGTTAGATGAGGAAGTGAAATAGCTCAAGGGATTGGGCCGTTAAACATTATCCTGAGCCAGATGTCTGGATGGTGTTGATCCCAGTGCAGAGATGTTTCTGTGGCTTTTAACTTATGAAAATGCCGGTTATACCAGAACCAGGAAGACCCAGCAAATGTGGTGTGCCTACTTGACTGAAAGAAAATAATCTAACAAAGGAAGATCCTGACTTGTGTCTTTTTCAGTCAGGATGATCATGTAGACTGTAAAACCCAATATCCAGCTAACCCAGCATTTTAACAATGCTTTGGAAGGTGCTTTTTTGCTTGATGCTGTGAGAGCCACAGAAAGCTTTTGGACACTGTGTTATCGACCTCAAAAATTCTCTGAAAGTGGCCATTGTTTCTGAGGTTGAAAATGACTATGTACTCCTCTCAGATTGCCTTTTTCTTTGATGCTGACAGGCATATGATCAGTAATGTGTGTCTTGAGTGCCAAGAAGGTAGCTACATTAATTTCAGGATTAACAGGCAAGGGACTATGCGATGATAGGAATAATGGGTTTGTTTCTTTTTCAAGGTTGGAGAATTGACAAATTATCAAGAACACCCTGATGGGACTCTGATTGTGTCACATTCACAGCTGACCCCAGCAAACCAAAATTTGTTTCTACAACCATGCCAAAAATCTTTTATCTGCTTTCTTCCAGTAATGACTCTAGAAACTCTTCCAAGTATTCATCTACTGTTACACTCCCACCTAGCATAGGAAGCGCAATATTATTTCCTTCATCGATACCTTCACTTGCTGGATTTGCCTCAGGTGTCTGATGTGTAACATCTGAAGAGGAGCCAGCTAAAATGGGAATATCTTTATGTCTCCTATGCTGTAGATTCTTGGCCAGTGTCTCCACTATTTGTTGAAGTGACTCCATGTTTGGCTGCAAGCCTCTCTTGTTGTGGGTTATCATAACTTGCTCATTAGCTGCTTCTGGGTCTGAAAATAAGTCCTGCGCCTCACTGGAGAGATGTTGCCACTTATTTTTAAGCACCTGAAGAATCGTCGGACCTGAAATGACAAAATAAGCATTACTAAAATTGAATGTGAGAGAAGAAAAACATAAATAAATCCTATCAGTGCCCACGATTATCAGAAATCTAGCTTAAAGTACCAATTTAGGAAACTGCCCTTTTGCTATCAAGATGCTTATAATGCAGATGCATTATCTATAGTGCAGCATACCTATTAATCCCCCATGTTAATATCTTCTTAATAATAAGGATTAACTAATATATTTATGGAGTATCAGAGCATAAGAAATGAACAAGGCTGAGCTTAATGAAGTGATATGAACCTCTGATATGAACAAACCCCCAGTTTGCCTTGAAGCTGATGTGCTGGTGAGTCTATAGAAATAATAGTGCCTCCCACCTTAGACATACTAACTGCTTATGTCCTGTCCACTTATTTCTGAGTGTGGGAAATATCTATCTCTAACTATCTAGATTCCCTTATAATACCTTACCATTAAGTTCATTGTTTAATTAATTTATTTATACTTTTTTGCTGTGATTTTTGGATGACATCCAACTGGGTGTATGAGGGTCAACTAGAAATAATGATGGATGACTGGGGACACTTTTAATTATTGGCCCTATTTTTTTGAGACAATGACAGCATAAAAAAGTATGAATTAATATATATTTTCCAAACTAAAGCTGTCTATAACTCTAATAATTGTCAATATTTATCAAGCGTAATTCACCACCTTTTGGCAAAAGTCACTAGTTTTAGGAAGGAATGAAAGGAAACAAAGCTAAATTATAATCCTTGCAAATTAAGGAAGTTTAAACAGGTCATGCAGTATCATGCCTCTTTTTTTTTTTTTTTTGTATGTAGGCTACACCCCCTTGATATCCTGCCACTGTAAGAGTTCTCAAATAGGAATTAATCCTGCTTGCAGCCTAACGCACTAAAATATTACAACCAAACATCCTCCAATCCTAAAATAACAAGGTAGATTCTCAGGCATGATACTAGGTTCATAGGTTCATAGGTAGGTACTAGGCTATCTGCCCAAAGGCATTTATAAGCCTAGCCAGAATGTGTTGGCTTTCGCCGCCCCCCTTAGATTAGTTCCCTGTGCCTCTGTCCAGCAGAGCCATTGAAGTGATCCCTGGGGTAAACTTTCTGTTTCCCATCCACTCGTCAAGGTTTCTCTTGAAGAGGGTTAGCGAGGAGCTTTGCCTAATGTAGATTGGAATCTTGTTCCAGAGCATGGGAAGTCTCTGGGACAGGAATCTATCCCTCCAGCACATCCAATTTATTGTTGTGGTGAGGTTTAGATCCCTGGAGCATGTGGCTCGAGGGGATATGGTTTTCTTTAGGTGGAGCATGTCCATCAATTCTGGGTTGGACATGACCTTGTATGTTAGGCAGAGATCACCTCTGAGTAGGTGGTATGCAACCAAGTACAGCTGGAGTTTCTTCAGTCGAGCTGCATAGGGTATCTGCTTGAGGCCAGTGATCCTCTTGGTGAGGTACTTCTGTTGTCTTTCCAGTTGTTGCAGGTGTCTTGTAAGGTACATCCCAAATGGGGCATTGTACTCTATGATGGGTCTGATGAGTGATGCATAGAGGGGCCCAATGACCTCTTTCAATCTGGATGCAAACCTTTTTTGTGATTAGGTGGGCCACACAGAAGGATTTTCTAACCACTTTGGCAATGTGATTGTCAAAGGAGAGGTTACTAGCTACTTGGGTCCCCAGATCCTTTATTACGTCTTCCATATTTAAGGGGCTACAACCTATGTTGTAGTTTGAAGGTACTTTGTTTTTTCCAAAGGAGATGACTATACACTTTTTGGCATTTAGCTTGAGGCCATGGTTCTGACACCATGTATCTGTCTCAGTGAGACCCTTTTGGAGGATGTCTGTGTCAGCCAGAGAGTCAATTATAGCCCCTAGTTTGCAGTCATCTGCGAACTTGGTCAGCCATAGTCCTCCTGTGCTAGCCTGTACCTCGGAGAAGTAAATGCCGAACAGGAGGGGTCCTAGGACTGAGCCCCGGGGAATGCCACTTGTAACCGGTTTAGAGTCAGACCTAGATCCCGCAACTCTTACCATGTGGGTTCTGTCCGTGAGCCAGTTGGCAACTCATCTCATGACGTAGGGGTTTATGTTCAGGCTGGTGAGATTGTCTATAATACCTGAGTGGGGAATGGTGTCGAAGGCCTTTGTGAGGTGTAAGTAGGCTGTGTGGACCACCTTTCCCTCGTCAATAGCCTTGGTAACTGCCTCAAAGAAGTCCACCAGGTTTAGGAGGCATGATCTGCCCTTAACAAAGCCGAACTGGGTAGGCTCCAGTGTTAATGAATATTACTTCAAACCATTTTGAAAAAAAAAAACATAACCTGACTGTTAGGAAGCTGGAGAAGATCTAGCCTTCATGCACACTCAGGGGTTTATTTACTGAAAACAACACTGTTTATTTTGCAAAAATGAAGTTACTAACTTGCAACTGTGATACAAATGCAGGAAATTGTCTAAGTTAAAGAAATCAGATTGAGAGCATTACATCTTTGCAAATGTATGTGGTCTTTTCCAACATCTAAAGAAATGAATGAATCTGAGGACATGTCAAGAAAACTTGTACACAAAATTGTTGCCCATGAGCGAATCACAGTCATGGGGCAGAGCTCGTTAAGGGGTTTATAATCCCCTTACAAGTTTAAAGAAGCATTCAGTAGGTTGGCTGACAGACTGGTAACAGCATTTAGCTTTGGAGTAATGGAGTTTGCCAGTGACCAGGGTTTTTTCCTTATGCCTTGGTTAACAGTAGGAACTAACTTCTAAAAAGCAGTATCTTCAGTGAGTAGGGCAGTCAGAGATGTATGTGTTGGGATCTAGGACATTTGCTCGACTGAGCAAATGTCCGAATCCATAAAACCCGAACACACTTTAATGAAAGCACTTTTATTTAAAAAGCGCTTTCGTTAAAGCATGTGACAAAAAAAAAACACTACATTTAAATTTTTTTTGCACCCCCCATGTGGGGGGTTGTGCCCCCCACATCCCCCTACTTTAATATTCTCTCTCCAAGACCACACTACAGTGGAGAAAAGGGAAATTTCCCTTACCCGCACCATATTACAGCCTTGGCAACAGTCATACTTACGCAAAACTGCTTTTTCGGCGAAAAGCACTTTCGCGTAAGTATGCCCGGCCGTTTGGATTTCAGTCGTTTGCTCAGTCGAGCAAACATCTTAGATCCATGTGCTGGTAGTCTGCTAGATTGTTAGCCTACTTCCATTTTGTCTATGCTCTTGTGCTGTCTTCAGCTTATTCATTCAGTGGGTGCCAGGATAACTGCTGGAGTTTATGGCTGTTTGCAGTCTCAATGAGTTGACAAAACTCCTGCCTTTCATTTTCATCTTGGAGTGTTTTTGGCTTCTGGTGATTCAATGGGGTTAAAATAAATTTAAAAAAAATAAAGGAAGAGGATGACAACCACCACTTGAGTTGGAACTTCATGTCCTTTGGTGAATGCAGGTGGTGCTGCTCTTGTCTTTCTCTGCCTTTTTACATTCATGGGATCCATGTTTAAATATTTATATTTTGGGATGTTGTCTCCCACTGGTTTTGGCTGTGTTTGGATTGTTATACTGGGAGTTTGAGGGGCTTGATGTGTTGTCATGAGGTGACAGGAGACTCTTGTATCTGCTCTGTGGACTTTTCTGGTCAGCAGTTTGTGTTGGGGCATGAGCTCTCTACTCAATTCGGTTTAGAACGCTGGTTGTTCAGCTAGGGATTGCTCCTCTGAATGTATTTTGATGGCTTAAAAACTATTGTTGAAGGTACTGGATAAAGTTGAGCAAAGTCCCAGACATATTGTGGCTGGGACACATCTCTTCAAATGTGAGATAGGGAGAGAATATACAGGAAAAAAATGAAAAACATTAATGAAAATGAAAAGTCACATGAAGTACTGAATCATGTTATACTGTAAATTATAGATTTCAAGATCAAGTAATGAAATCATACAGAAATGGATTTATTAGCAGAATGATCGAGTGCAGAAGTTAAGAGAGTAATAGTACTACAGAATAAGTAAGATAAAGAAAAACATATGAGAAACAACAACATAAACCATACTTTATTATGATACTTAAGTGAGCTGCTGCTGGTTTCTGGATTTATTTATTGCTCAATGTGTTTTATTCTGAAAAATTCCATTGCCTCTTACTGCTCCTGCTGTAGGTTTGAAACTGACAACTTACTGTTATCTAGCTAGTTACTTGCAGTACAGTTGCACTCTGTAGAAATCTTTTATTTTGTTTTTACATTAAGAAGCCTGGGATCATCCATCTAGTGGCAATAGGCTGTGACCTGGTACATCCAAGTTGGGAAATATATAGGAAGTCTCTGTGTGCAGTTGTTTTATTGGCCAGAGGGCTTATTAGTCAATTTACTGTATTTTGGGGCCTGTACAAATTAGGTAAATTTATGCAGCTCTGTGCTCATTTTCACAGAGCTCAGCGATATTTGGCATCCTTAAATGCATTTCAAGAGTGTTGTTCTTTTATCCAGTGCCATCCAGGCAAAGCTAAATACTTATGTTACAAATTTCAGACTACATTGAGATATTTCAGTGACTCGCTGATGATTTCTTGATTTATTTATTGCTCGACTGCATTTTATTCTACAAAAGTGCATTGCCTCTCTTTGCTGTTGCTGTTGGTTTGAAATCAACTCGTTAGTGATATCCTGCTAGCTATTTTTGGTAGAAATGTATTATGTTGCAATCTTTTAGTTTGTTTTTACATTAAGAAATCTGGGATTATCCATCTAGTGGCAATAGGTGGTGGCCTGGTACATCCAAGTTGGAAAATATATAGGAAGTCTCTGTGTGCAGTTGTTTTATTGGCCAGAGGGCTTATTAGTCAATTTACTGTATTTTGGGGCCTGTATAACTTAGGTAAATTTATGTAGCTCTGTGCTCATTTTCACAGAGCTCAGCAATATTTGGCATCCTTAAATGAATTTTAAGACTGTTGTTATTTTATCCAGTGCCATCCAGGCAAAGCTAAGTACTCATGTTATAAATTTCACACTTTATTGTGATATTTAAGTGAATCGCTGATGATTTCTTGATTTATTTATTGCTCGACTGCATTTTATTCTACAAAAGTGCATTGCCTCTCTTTGCTGTTTCTGTTGGTTTGAAATCAACTCATTAGTGATAGCTCACTAGTTATTTTTGGTAGAAACATACTCTGTAGCAATCTTTTAGTTTTTTTTTTTTTTTCAAATAACTCTTTAATGAATACTTTCTCACATAAAATACAAGTAGAGAGATAAGATGTAACTGTGGTACAGGTGAATGTTACAGTGAGGAAGTTATTCAATAGATAATACACACTTTGGTAAATACCATTCAAAATAACTAGGAATACAGTATTGGATAAACACAAGAAAATGGTTATGTTATATGTTAGTCATGGTAATATTATTTTAACATTTCACTTGTACATTATAGTGACAAATGAGAGCATATTTAGAAGTATAACACCAAACTACACAAAGAAATCAGTCTACTCTGCTAAACCTTATATACATATTTACAAAAAATTGTCGCCTTAGTTAATGCTGTTACTACTCTCAACTAAGAGATGTGTTTACTATCTTTGTTTTATTACCATCTGTCTTGCAATTTATGGTAACATATCAATAAATGTTTTGCAGTAATTCTGATAATATGTTTGGTTCTTCTGACTTTTTGTCCAGTTTCTTAGCCAAAATATGTTTTTGGCCGTGCTTTTGTATTCTGACCAGGTTAGTCTTGATCTGTCTATCCAGTTCTTTGCTATGTAAGATTTTAGTAGGGTGCATAGTGTTCTTATTATGTGATTAAATAAATTATTATTCTTGCTTTTGAATATATGCAGTATTGCTGCCTCCCATGACAAAATGATTTTGAATAGCCTGATTTCTCTAAGAGTAATCTTAGTGAGCACCAGAGTTTATAAACTGTTTTGCAGCTCCAGAAGATGTGGAGGATATCTGCCTCTTTATTAGGACAGAAGGGACAGTAAGGTGACTTAGATGAATTGAATTTCTTTAGGTGTACAGGTGTACAGTATGCATTATTAAAAATCATGATATGGGTGTATATTAATTTTTATATGGCGTCAGTTTCTTTTAGTTTGTTTTTACATTAAGAAATCTGGGATTATCCATCTAGTGGCAATAGGTGGTGGTCTGTTACATCCAAATTGGGAAATATATAGAAAGGCTCTGTGTGCAGTTGTTTTATTGATCAGAGGGCTCATTAGTCATTTTTCTGTATTTTCAGTGCCTGTATAAATTAAGTGCTTTTGTGCACACCTGCTCATTGCTCAATATTGGTTGGCAATGCCTTCTATTGATGCAAACAACTAGAAATCAAATTGTCCCTACAAAACTACCCATAAAATTGTAGCCAGTATCTCAGTGAATGCAGAGCAACTACTTTGAGCACTGACAAGCACAAAGCAGTTAGTTTACACATAATGGAGCACTGCCATTAAAATTTAGTACTATATAACCTAGTTGAGTCTCAAACCCCAAAAGAAGCCTTAGCAATCCTTTATTTAAACCTTGTGCACTGTGCCATTCTAGCTCACCAGTTAAAGGACATGACAATATGGATGCACAATTTCCAATTTCTCCACAGCCAGTTTGGTGGATATGGGTATCTTGAGATATTTTGTGACAATTGTCTCATGTTCACTGACAACCACTTAATGCTTAAAGAAGCAGATACAGTACGCAAGAGATGTATATATATATATATATATATATATATATATATATATATATATATATATATATATATATATGTATATATATAAAATGTCACTGGAGGCAAAACTCACATACAAGCACACATAATAAAAAACAATTGTCAAAATCACACATGCTACACCCACCACAGATAGAATTAACCACATAGGTTCATAGTTTCATAGGTAAATACCAGGCTAGCTGCCCTTGTGGGCCATTTTAAACCTACTGTAACTAATTTTCCTTTTTGTGCTCAAAATAACCTATCCCATTTGGTTCTAGACTGGCCTTACCCATCCTATGATCGATAATTATATTTTGCCCCTAAAAAGAATGACTGGGATCATACCATAGATAATATGAGGAGAGCCATGCATGGGATAAAACTTTTAGAAGCTGCATCTGTCCATTAGTAGTACGGGGTGCAGTCCTGGTCGGGGTAAATTTTCTGTTTTCCATCCATAGATCGCAGTTGCTCTTGAAACTGGACAGGGATGAACTTTGTTTTAAGTGACTGTGGAGTCTGGCTCCTGTTAGGCAAATAATCATTATCTTCTCTTTGTTTAGCCTGGTCAATGGGATATCAGCATGTCATACGATGAAGTCCCCTATGACTAGCGTTTTGTGTAGTGTATCTTGCCTGATGGGTTTTGTAGTTTCCATAGCAGTGGAATCCCCTGAGAAATATAACTGCCCCTCCAAAATGTTCTGTTGATGTTGCAGAAGTGGTTTAGATCCCTAGACAGAGTATTTCTGATGCCATTTGACTTACCGATGTGTCATAAATCCATCAGTAATGTGTCAGAGGATGCTTTGCATGCCAGACACAGGTCACCTCTTAGGAGTCTGCAGGATACAGAGTATAGTGGTAAGGCTTTGAGTCAGTCCATGTAGGACATGTCATTTACGCCTTGTATCCTTTTAGTAAGGTATCTTTGTGGGCATTTAATTTGTTGCATGTGTCTAGACAGATACATTCCAAAGTAGGTATTATATTCAATAACTGGCCTAGTAAGGATGGAATAAAGGGGAACAATGATAACTATAGATCTAAACATAATTCCTATATTTCTAAGCTGAACAATACAGAAGGACTTTCTTACAACGACAGACACATCTTGGTCAAATGTTACATCACTGTCCACATAAGCTCCCATTTCTCAAACTGGGTCAACTTTTAGGGGCGTATTGTAAATGTGTTAGTTCCCTGGGGTAGATGACTTCCCAAAGGATACAATAATGCATTTTTGACATTTAGTTTCAGACCATGATTTTGACACCAGCTATTTATTTGAGACAAAAATTCCTGCAGAATGGCTAAGTCATTTGGGGATTCAATGACTGGTCCTACGTTGTAGTCATCTGCAAACTTAGTCAGCCAGAGACGTTTGATATTGACTTTTACTTCAGAAAAGTAGAAGCCAAACAAGAGAGGTCCAAGCACAGAATTGTGGTCGACTAAACTGTAGACTGGTCTCTTTGTGAAGGTAACTTCCCCTATTTTTATTATCTGTGTTCTATCTGTGAGTCAGTTGGCAAACCAGTGGGTGACACAGGGGTTTATTCCCACAAAACGAACTAGAAACAGCTTCGGTGAAACCGAAAATAACTTCTAAATAAAACTAAATACTCAGCAACTGGATAGAAACTGAAAGTGACCACACAGCCAAATAATTTTTTAGCGCTTTCTTCCACTCTTTAATTTTGTCGTGAACTTCCTCAGAAAAACCAGGAAGCCTCCCAACCTCCTGGTTTTATACTCACAAACAGGAAATGATGTTACTTTGTTATTACAATAATAATCAACATTTAAATATATATGCTGTTCAGTACATATCCAAAAGAAGTGTCATGATATAATATATAAAACATTTCTTTTAAAAAATATATATATATTATTCATATATACATACCATATCAGTGTAACATTATTCTATAAATTGAATGATGTTAAAACACTATCTGGTATACAACAATGAATTTCAGTGATAATTGATTAATTAAAATCTTGGTTTGAAACATTTTGAAAACATATTCAGTTCACTAATATGTTTTCAAAATGTTTCAAACCAAGATTTTAATTAATCAATTATCACTGAAATTCATTTTTGTATACCAGATAGTGTTTTAACATCATTCAATTTATAGAATAATGTTACACTGATATGGTATGTATATATAAATAATATATATTTTTTTAAAAGAAATGTTTTATATATTATATCATGACACTTCTTTTGGATATGTACTGAACAGTATATACATTTAAATGTTGATTATTATTGTAATAACAAAGTAACATCATTTCCTGTTTGTGAGTATAAAACCAGGAGGTTGGGAGGCTTCCTGTTTTTTCTGAGGAAGTTCACGACAAAATTAAAGAGTAGAAGAAAGCGCTAAAAAATTATTTGGCTGTGTGGTCACATTCAGTTTCTATCCAGTTGCTGAGTATTTAGTTTTATTTAGGGGTTTATTCCCGCTTTAGTTTTTCTGCTGTGCCACACACATAGACTGGCTTATACTGAGGTGCTTAAATGCAATCTTCCCAAACCCCAAAGACCTCCCAGACTTTCAACCTGCAAAGATTATCCTCCGCAAGTGCTAAAGCACTAAACAAAAGCAACACCTTAACACCACACATACAGTCACACACAGTGGAGCCCAAACTACAAAACCCATCAGGCAAGCTGATACACTACACAAGACACTAGTCATAGGGGACTTCATCGTATGACATACTGATGCCCCATTAACCAGGCTAAACAAAGAGAAGATAATGATTATTTGCCTAACAGGAGCCAGAATCCACCAGGTTGCACATGCACTCAAGTCACTGCACCACAGGTACCAGTATGATTCCATCCTAGTCCATGTGGGAGTAAATGGCCTGAGACATACCTCCCCAGACTATATGAATAGAGAAATTAAAATATGTCAGACTACATACCTCAGAGTGATATGAGTCTAGCACTGATCAGTATTCTACCTTCACCAAGAAAGATGCAACAATATGAACAAAAGATGATTTACCTTAATAATTACCTTAGTTTCTGGTGTCATTCTAGGGAGATACAACATTTCTCAGCATGGCAGGATAAGGTTAACAAACTATATTGCTTTGCCAAGGATAGTGTGCACCTGTCCCCTCTAGGCGTTTGATTATTAGCTAAAATGTTCTCCTCCACCATACAGCCTTTTTTACTCAATGCCAAACTGACAAACTTTCAGACATACCAAAATCAGCCCAAGAGAACCTAAAGGTGTTACTGCTCAATGTCACGAGCTTAAACAAACAGCTCCACTCCCTCTAAGCTCTCCTAACCTTGGAGAATGTAGACATCTGTGCAGTTGTTGAGACATGGTTTAAACCCATAGAAAGTACCCTGGCAGTGCAAGGCTTCAGTGCCTTCCACACATTTAGATAAGAAACTAAGCAGACAAGGACTAAAGGTGAAGGTGTCTCAGTTTACATCAATAACAAGGCAGCCCTCTAGGCTAGTTAAACATGATGATGTGATGGAGTTTTTCCACATGCAGATTACTATAGATAAAAATCCCATACCCTATTTTAGCAAGCTATAGGCCCCCATCTATGTCCTATGAAACTCATACCTCACATTTAGACCTACTGAAGACAGTCACCACTCAATGAAATACTTTACTCATGGGGGACTTTAATTACCCTACTATAGTCTGGAAATCCTATAAGGCTTCAGATTTGCAGGCACAGGGATTCCTGAATTTTGTAAAAACAAACACTGTAAAACAGACAGTGTATACACCCACTAGAGGTTCAAACATATTGGACTCGGTACTCTGAAATATGGGAGAACACTGCACCACCCACTGTCATGTCTTCCCAGGTAAGGTCAGATCACAAAGCTGTCTCCTTTGAAATAAAAATCAATTCTATAACCCAACAAGCCACCGTCCAGCAAATATGAAATGAAAATTTATTGTTAAGCAACACTCTTTTCTCTGCTTTTCGTCCTGTATGAGTCACAAAACTCCTTCAGACAAAGTGTTTTCAGATGGCAATGCTTATAAATACTGGTAATTAAGTGCAATTAAATACTTAAAACAGCAATTCAATAAATGGGTGGCAAAAAACACTTACGTAAATGTGTAAAATATGTAAAAATATGTAAAAACATCAATACATAAATACAAGTAATCAACCAACACTTCTCCCAAAATAGATACCCTGTTAAAAACTAAATTCTATTTTTATTTTTATTTTTATTATTATTTATATTTATAGTAAAAATGTTAAAAACATTTAAAAATTTAAAGAATATATAAAATATATAAACCTAAATTTCTATGGTCAGTGTTAAATCAACTTATAAAAATGCCATAAACATCACTGTTAAACAACATTGGACAGTATTATCTAGCTAGGTTCTTAAGCTTCCAAATACACTTATTGGAATTTAGGCCATGCTGGCTTACTTATGACTCCCACACAAGAGAATTTACCAGCTGAACTGAACTTCGTTTGTTCGTTTAGTGTTGATGCCAGTAACATTAAAGCTATAATATTAAAGAACTGGCGCTTCCTAACTAATGAGAACACATTAAGAGAAAACCTTGTAGACCAACCTAGAATTGTATTTAGAAGAGGTATGAACCTTAAAGGTATTTTGGAGGGGTATAACATACCATTTATGACAAGGAAGGGTATGTTTAAATGCAACATGTGTAAGTTTTGTAAGTTCATGACCACGGGATCTCCCTTTGCAGTGGGAAGTACTAAATTTGACATCAACCACAAGATTGATTGCCAAACTAGAGGGGTAGTTTACTTAGCCAAGTGCAACCACTGTCCCGCATTCTATGTTGGGAAAACCGACAGGAGGTTACGGGAACATGTGTATGAGCACCAGTATTACATTAACAAAAATAAATATGAGAATGCCTTAGCTAAACACATAGGAACCTACCCCCGACACGAGTTCAGTTTTAAAGGGAGAGATATGGTTCCAATGAATGTAATAGGTGGCCCATTGTCACTGCTATTAGAAAAATTAGAACTAATTTGGCAACTACACTTGGATGCAAGTAGTTTCCCTGGGTTAAATGACTCTTTATCCATTAAGTGTATTTTGAGGCTTAAGAACATAGCTAGATAAAATTGTCCAATATTGTTTAACAGTGCTGTTTATGGCATTTTTATAAGTTGATTTAATACTGACCATAGAAATTTAGGTTTATATGTTTTATATATTCTTTACATTTTTAAATGTTTTTAACATTTTTACTATAAATATAAATAATAATAAAAATAAAAATAAAAATAGAATTTAGTTTTTAACAGGGCATATATTTTGGGAGAAGTGTTGGTTGATTACTTGTATTTATGTATTGACATTTTTACATATTGTTACATATTTTACATATTTACGTAAGTATTTTTTGCTACCCATTTATTGAATTGCTGTTTTAAGTATTTAATTGCACTTAATTGTTTAATTACCAGTATTTATAAGCATTGCCATCTGAAAACACTTTGTCTGAAGAAGTTTTGTGATTCATACAGGACGAAAAGCAGAGAAAAGAGTGTTGCTTAACAATAAATTTTCATTTCATATTTGCTGGACGGTGGCTTGTGTCATTGGTTGCCCTTTCATTTGTTTCAGTTGTTTTTGTCTTACTGCCTTGGATTGGCAATTCTATAACCCCACTAAACTCTGTAACAGTTAGAAACTATTCCAAAGCAAACTGCCTTTTATTAAGTGATAACTTGTCAAAATTCCATCCTCCTCCTAACACAGAAAGCACAAAAACGCATGCAGAATTGTTCACAGAAACTCTGTACAACCACATCAGTGGCTACATGGAACCTGCTGTACCTACCAGAAGTAAACCCAAAACACACTCTAAAAACAAACCACCCTATCGGAATCCTAAATTAAATAGGTTATACAACGGAAGAAAAAAAAGCATACTAAAATTAGGAAGTGTAAGATCAAAAGATAAGAACTTTCTCATCAAATGTAACAGACAACTAAGAGGGCTAATTAAATCCAAGAAGGCCAGCTTTGAGATCAGGATAGCTTCCCAGGCCAACAAGAGCCATAGAGCCTTCTTCAGCTATGCAAGAAATCTCAAAGGTAGCACACAACAGTATGCAGAACTAGTGGTTAATGCAGACACATTCATTGAACCGGGGGACATAGTAAATCTGCTGGCTGACAAATTCAGCTCCAGCTTTAATCCCCCACACACACACACGCACACACACACACACACACACACACACACACACACACACACACACACACACACACACACACACACACACACACACTCATCTCCAGCCACCCTGAGGAAATATCTTCAAACATAACACCTCCAATTATAAATAGGGAACAGGTCCTAGCTGTGCTCTCTAAGACTTAAAACACAGCCTCTATGGGCCCTGATAATATGCCAGGATGCCTTCTAAATAGGCTGAAATATGACCTATCAGTTCCACTGCAGCCACTATTCAACAATAGTCTCAGAAGAGGCTTCATGCCACATGAATGGTGGACTGCAACAGTCATCCTTCTACATAAGGGTGGACCATCTATGGATCCCAGGAGCTACAGACCCATTGCACTGACTATTCTTATATGCAAAACATATGATCAACAATGACATACAGAACCTTCAGTCACTGGACCCAACCTAGTTTGGTTTTGTTAAAGGCAGGTCTTGCCTACTAATCCTGATGGACTTCTTCAAGAAGTTCACAAAGGCAATGGATGAGGGCAAAACAGTGCACATTGCCTACTTTGACCTTGCTAATGCATTTGATACAATTCCCCACTCAGGCATTCTAAACAAACTTATGGAATTAGACATAAGCCCCAATATAACATGTTGGATAGCCAGTTGGTTCACATATAGGAGTTAACATTGGTGAGACCACCTCCACAAAGTGTCTGGTCACCAGCGGAGTCCCACAGTGCTCCATGATGGGTCTGCTTCTCTTTGGCATCTACTTTAATGAAGTCAAGGCCAATGTCAAAGGCCTTGTCTAACCAAGTTCACAGATGATTGTAAACTAGGAGCAGTCATAGAATCCTCACATGGCACTAACATCTTGCAAGAAGGTCTAACACAGACAAATGACTGGTTCCAAAGCCATGGCTTAAAACTCAATGCCAAAAAATGCTTACTAGTACATTTTAGGAAGCTGGCCACCCTGGGAAACTACATCATTGGTAAATGCCCCTAAGGGTAGGTCTGGTAATCAGGGATTTGGGAATACATGTAGATAGTAAACTGGCCTTCCACCAACATGTGTCCAAGGTAGTAAGGAAATTATTTTATGTCACTCAACTTATAAGTAAGGGCATGGTATCTAGATCCAGGGAAGTCATCATGCCACTGTATTCCTCCCTCATCAGATCCATTATTGGGTATAATGCCCCCTTCTGTATGTACCTGACCAGTTACATGCAACAACTGGAACATATGCAAAGGTTCTTCAAAAAAAGAATACAGGGTGTATACAAAATGTTCTGTGTAAATTGCCACAAAGCCCTATCTCTATACATTGTTTACTACAGACTACTGAGAGGCAATCTATGACTGCCATGCAAGGCATCCTTAGATCCCACTCCAATAGAACTTTTGCATATCTGCAAAATGAAAAACATCAGAACTACTAGATCTAAGGACCCAAACTTTGCTCACAACATAAATAGGACATGTCAGAGGAACAGATATGTATCTCAGAGAATTTCCATTCTCTGGAATAGACTCACCATCGATGTAAAGCAGAGTCCTTCCCTAACCCTATTCAAGCATTACCTGGACTATCAGATGGGAAATCAAAAACTCACCCCTGGTCTGGCACCTATGTCCCTGATGGACAGAGGCAGTCATTAAATCATGCCCCAACCAATGCAAACCCTAGACCAGTATATGGGAAATCAGAAATTCACACTTGGTCTAGCACCCTATGTTTCTGATGGACAGAGGCAGTCATTAAACCATGAGTGTGTGTGTATGTGTGTGAGTGTGTGTGTGTGTGTGTGTGTGTGTGTGTGTGTGTGTGTGTGTGTGTGTGTGTGTGTGTGTGTGTGCGTGTATATACCTCATAGATGATATTTCTTTCTATTTATAAAATACACAGCATTTATTTCACCCAGCATCAATTACACTTTATATTGGTGCACTACATGTATATTTACATAATTATAGAGATTTACATAAATCTAATGTCTTTAACTCCATAGTCACAGCATTTTGAGCAGAGTCTTTATGTTCACAACAGAAAAATATCTAAATGTTTAAAGATCTAAACTGAAAAACACTGACAAAATTGAAGTTATACTAGGGAAGGATTTACGCCATTTCCTCACTGTTGGGGAATGTGGGGGTGTAAATGTGACATAATCTAACCACATAGAAAACCACTGAAAAATCTGACAAAATTGAACCACATGTTTTAATGTTTTTGCAGTGGGGTAAGTCTCTCTGCACCCCCATACCCCCTGCTAACTATACATACCCTGAGGATGCACAATAGTGAAGAAAGGGCTTAAACCCTTCCACAGTATAACTTCAAATCTGTCAGTGTTTTTTAGTTTAGCTATTTTTCTGTCAGTCTTTTTACTGTCACTCTGTTGTTGTAGTGTACTTACCTTATATTTGCAGGGTCTAACATCTGTGTGTCTGGTTAAGCCCTGCTCCATTTATTATCCTTCCTCCATATCCTGGTGAAAATATAATAAAAAACTATAACTCTGCTACTTACCATGTCACCATCTAATACAATGTATCTACTTTCTCTGCTATCCCTTATGTTAATTCCATATCTCCTCTCCACTTATGAAAATCAGTACTACCTAGGATTTCATTACCCAAAATGTCAAACCACCACCCCAATTACATCTAACACGAAAGATCACCCAATAATTATTCTTATCTCCAACTCCTTAACCACAAAAAAAATAAACCTATTAACTCTAGATACAGCAACTCAAAATCCAAACACTATCAAAAAGTAATATGTAAATTCTTGAAGCTTATTGTTACCTTACATTATAACCTCATAATGGATGGAGACATTCACCCAAACCCTGGCCCAACCACTATTGATGACTCTACCTCTTACTCTAACAATCCTACCAAAATAAATAAAATCAGAAGAACAGGTCACACTCTTAGCTGGATGATGTTCTTTATTTAGCTCTTTCGTCAGTTAATAAAACAGTGACTTCTTCAGAATGTTGTAACACACTTTACATCCACCTTATATACTACCATGTGTTTAATCAATTAAGTCAATTAACTTTCCCTTTTCTTTAATAATTGTGGCAAAATATATATTTTATATGAATTTCTTTTAAGAAATGTGTGTATATATACAAACTATAGGGTTTTGTATTTTTTGTTATGAAACTTAATATCAGTAACAATTTAACAGGGGGTATGGCTTTAAAAATGTTTTAAAAATGTTTTTGGAGTGAAGGTTAATTGACTTAATTGATTAAACACATGGTAGTATATACGATGGATGTAAAGTGTGTTACAACATTCTGAAGAAGTCATTGTTTTATTAACTGACAAAAGTGCTAAATAAAGAACATCATCCAGCTAAGAGTGTGACCTGTTCTGCTGATTTTACTTTGAGCATTTCATAGTTTAATCTACCAAAATACTATATATAAATAGGTCCCCCAACTCCCTCCTGGTCTGCCATCTAAATATGAGAAGCATTAACAATAAGGTACATAACTTGCATGCCCTATTAGAATATCACTCCCCTGATATACTGTGTCTAACTGAAACCTGGTTAAAGCCACCAACTACAGATAATGAAGTTTTACCACCTGGCTACAACATACTTAGACTTGACCATGCTACTAGGAAGGGAGGTGGGGTAGCTGTTCTCTTTAAATCTACACTAAATGTCACTATATACCCCTTTCAACCACCCCAGGTAAATAATGCAGAAATTCTCTCTACCAGATTTCGGATTAATAACAATAAATGTATAAATATCATCTGCATGTACATTCCCCCAGGGAATAATACCAATACCCTAGAAGATATCCTCCACTGGTTAGCTAATACCTATCCCCAAAAAACCATAGTAATAGGAGATTTTAACATAGACTAGAACTCCTGCTCCTCAGAATCTCCTACTACCCATGTAAACCTATATGGGTTTACACAGGTCATATCCACCACCACCAGGATAGGCAAATCTAATCATAAAGAAAGTATACTGGACTGTATACTAATCAATAGTCATCCCCAAATGTATACATCAGGAACCCTCCCTGGTGACCCCAGTGGTCACTTTCTTACCTTTATAGTTAAACACAAAACCAATCATCCCCACCAGCCACCTACAGAGCAGTTAGAAATAAAAAGAGCTTTAACCTTACCAAGTTTCAAGATGAGCTCAAATCAAGCAATTGGTCTGCCCTAAAATACCTACCCCTGGAGGAAGCTGTTGTTTACTTTAACAATAAATTCCTTACCACCCTTAATTCTCATGCTCCTGTTTGCTCCATTATGACTAAAACAAAAACTGCACCACGGCTCTCTAAAGACACCAAATCAAAAATCATACTCAGAAACAAGGCATGGGCTGCATGGCATACCACTAAAGCCCCTCTAGATCAATTTAAATACCGGCAATTAAGAAATGAGACAAAAATATCCATTCTATTAGATAAAAAAAAATTCTACTTCCATTTCTAACAGAGAAATAAAAATAAGCCTCAAAAGTTTTGGGCAGGTATAAACAAACTACTGCATCCAAGACAAAACCACCACACCAAATTCACTCAGCCTCTGCTAACAAACTACCAGAGGATGTAGCTAACACCTTCAATAGTTTCTTCACTGAGACTATCCAGGCCCTAGCTGACCAGCTACCACAGGGGTCCTCTAACATCCAGGATACCACTCCCAGCACCCAGCATTCCTTCAGCTTCCAGCCGGTCTCTACATCTTATATTCGTACCCTAATCAAAAAATTAAAACCTACTACCCTATCTGCGGATCTGCTGAGTATCTGCAAAAAGCTGCAGATGCCATAGAATATCCCATCTCCATTCTAATCAATCGTACCATATCAGAAGCTAAAGTTTGTCCATCTGGAAAATATCTCATGTCATACCCCTACATAAAATTGGTAGCTCCACTGAACTATCTAAATTTAGACCCATAGCTATCTTGTCACCACTAGCTAAAGTTATGGAAAAGTGCATCCATAAACAGCTACTTTACTATCTAATCCAGAACAACCTACTGGCTAACTCTTAGCATGGCTTCAGGCCACATCATAGTACCACCTCAGCCCTCCTCACCTTCTCCAATGGTATAAACTATAACAGGAATAACAACAAATTATCCTCAGCCCTTTTTTGGACCTTTCAAAGGCTTTTGATATGGTTAATCACCAACTACTCATCTACACCCTGAAAACAAATTCCTTAGACAAGCACTCTCTCCACTGGTTCCAATCTTATCTGAGTAACAGACAACAAGCCATCTTATGGCAGAATAAACTATCCAACCCCCTACCCAGCACCCTAGGTGTGCCCTAGGGGTCTATTCTTGGATCGCCTTTGTTTTCCATTTTCATTAATGACCTTAATACTGTCATCCCAAAAGCAAACTGCATTCAGTATGCAGACGACTCCACCTTGATTTGCTCTGCCACCTCCCAGCCAGATTTGCAGACATGTGCACTGGAACCTTAGGGTGAGGGGGAGGGAGCAATGCCCCCCCCCACTTTTACAGCTGCAAGACCTGTAACAACAGAGTTTTTCTTTAAGAAGGACTCAACGGAGGGAGTTTTTCTTTAAGAAGGACCCAATGGAGGAGTCATGCGTGCATCGCATGCTAACGTAATTTAAACACAAAAGTGCGCGGAAATTAAAAACTGCTCACATCATTGCTGTTAGCACACCTGCTGATAGAGACAACACACATGGTAAGCTGGTTTTATTCATTAAGTGGTGAAAGCTCCATTTTCTATTTATGCAGTAACTTAAGGAAGCTCTATTTTCTATGTTTATGCAGTAGTTGTAAGGAAACTCTATTTTCTATGCTTATGCAGTAGTTGTAAGGAAGCTCCGTTTTCTATGCTTATGCAGTAATTGTAAGGAAGCTCCATTTTCTATGCTTATGCAGTAGTTGTAAGGAAGCTCCATTTTCTATGCTTAGACAGTAGTTGTAAGGAAGCTCTATTTTCTATGCTTAGGCAGTAGTTGTTGTAAGGAAGCTCAGTTTTCTATGCTTAGGCAGTAGTTGTTGTAAGGAAGCTCCGTTTTCTATGGTTAGGCAGTAGGTGTAAGGAAACTCCATTTGCTATGCTTAGGCAATAGTTGTAAGGAAGCTCAGGTGTGTGTGTGTGTGTGTGTGTGTGTGTGTGTATGTGTGTGTGTGTGTGTGTGTGTGTGTGTGTGTGTGTGTGTGTGTGTGTGTGTGTGTGTGTGTGTGTGTGTGTGTTTGTGTGTGTGTATGTGTGGATTGCGATTAAATAATAGTAAAGTACTTAAAGAGAATGTTGTGTTTTATGATGCATAATGAATACGTCTAGTTATAAATTGCCATACCTAGAAGTGGGTGTCTTTGATAATGATGCTTCTCTTATAACTGGTACAAATTTTCCTGCTGAAGTTTACTTTTATCATGATTTTGGCATGCAGTTATACTTTTCTGGATTTTTCTATGGAGAGACTTGATTTAGTATTATTGAGCTAGTTAGAATGTTATACCTTATTAATATAAAATTGCCAGATATTAGTTTGGAAAATAACTTTTTAATTTGTTTCTAACTATTTAAATCTGTATCTGAGCAGTCTGCATCTGAATTAAATGAACTGTATTTATTATTAAAGTTTTGATCTAGAGACTTTACTAAAGCAGCAATGAAATTTCATACTATAAATTCAAGAATCACGTTGCTTTTATTTGTAAGTTAGCTAGTTCTTACAATATATTTATTATAAGTGTTGTATCCACTTTTAAAATTTGTAAGGTGCTTTAGCATAAGTAAGACAACACAACTTTTATTCAATAAATCCTATTATGACAATGCAAGACTTATCAACTGTTTACATATTCAGTCCTTGTTCATAATGATAGAATTAGATCTCTAAGAATATTTATAATGAAAAATTATTTCAGATCTAATTTTTTTAATCCATGTATATAATGTGGAGGATTCAGTGAAAGCAAATCATCATTAATTCATGCATTCTTCAACATTTATATTTATATTGTGTTAGTCTAAAGAATGTTACCTTTAAACATTCTCCTTCAGTTAGTATGGCAGATAGGTAGCTAACTGTTCATATCTCTAGGCTCTGACACCCACATGTATTTATAACAGACTGAATCCCTCTGGGAATTATATAAGCATTTGAAGAAGTTGGATCATAATAAACTCAAGAGATCCACATTATCAAATGCACATTACAACATTCCCTTTTTTAAAATACTATATTTGCAAATGTTATTGTTTGATGAAGTGTGTAGCTTATTACTTTCATATTTCAACAGATTATTATGAATTCTTCGGATACTATAACATAATTAAACTTAAATGCTCTTTCCTTATCTGCCTTTCTTTTTGTAAGGTCAGTGAACTTAAAAGTTAAGAAAGATCTTTCATCCCATTTATGTAATGGATAATATTTCTGAAATTGTTATTATATTTAAATTATAAATTCTGTTTATTTAAAATGCTGATATAAGTATTATGATATTACGCTATTATAAGCTCTAACTTGTCAAATGCAAGCCTACTCCTAAGAGATTAAATGAGTACATGCTTATTAAATTTTACTAGTATAATTAGTCATGGTATCACTTGCATTGTCTACTCTACTGAATTATTAGTAGTCTTGTCATGTTACAGTCACTAAAATGTGTAATTTTCTGACCACTGTTTTATAAAATGTACATATCCTTTACATTTTCTAAAATATTTTATTGTTGGAGATGCACTGAAAATGGAAATTTCCTACTTGAATATTCCTAGTCAGCCAATTAAATTCTTAGTTGATAATTGCATAAATTAGTGAAAACACAGGGAAAAAGTTGTTCATATCTGAATGTTTATATAGGTTTATCCTACTGATCTAGAAAAAAAAAGTGTCAGTACACTCTCTTTTTAATTTGTGTTGTTGTTGTTAATAAACACCCACTGCATTGCACTGAGCATGTTTGTACAACAAGTGGTGATCAGCAGGCTGTATAAAATTCTGGAAATGCTACAATACAGTATGGCCAGTTTGAAGACAAGGCATAGGTAAGGTATATGCTAATGACTGTATAATGAGTACTGCTGTATGCCAATGAAGTGAAAAAACACGGAGAAAGGATTCATTAGCATAGAAATGTAACTCAACTACATCACACACATAATAAATGTCCTTGTCATAGGTAACGTTTGCACAGGTAAAGATGGAAACTATACCTAATAAAGCTACAATACCTAAGCAGATACAGACAAGCAGTAATGATGCATACAAATGCATCAGACTTTGCTAACACATAGTAGTCTGGCTGTTTGTGCATTAGATACAGGCAGTCCAAGTCAGAATGTTAGAAAGGCAGGGCACAGTTTCCATCATGTGCGTGGGAGAGGGTACAAGAGTGCATATCATTCAAAGGAAAGTCTGTGACAAAGTGAATGATTGTAGTTCTGCTCAATGAATAAATGTACGGTGTGTTTTGGGGTGGTTTACTGGATTGAAGGACCTAGACATTGTCTGTAGGGGGGTGAGCTATGGGCAGTGATGGTTTGCACTTGAGTACAAAAGATGAATAATGTAGGAACAAACACTTGCATCACTAGCTGGATTGCCAACTTGCTCACAGGATGCAGGAGATCAAAATAGGGGAAGAGACCAGTCACCAATGGAGTCCCCCATGGTTCAGTGCTGACACTTTTTTGTTTGACATATACATCTCAAAAGTAAAAGGAAATACCAAAGAGCTTTGGCCGGCTAAGTTTGAGATGACCGCAAGCTAGGAGCAGTTATTGAATCCCCAAATGACTTAACCATTATGCAGGAAGGTTTGTCTCAAATAACAACTGGTGTCAAAATCATGACAATGCTCTCTGAGAACTGACCCAGTTGTTTGGCATTTGGGAACTTGTGTGTACAGTGACCTAACTTTTGAACAATATATGCCCAGAGTCATAAGAAAGTCTTTCTATATTGCACAGCTTATAAACAAATTGTGACTAGATCTAGAGATGTTGTTGTCCCCCTTTACAAAGCTCTCATTAGGTCAATCATTTTGTATAATGCCCATTTTGGCATGTATATGTCCAGCCCCATGTAACAACTGGAAAATCTTCAGAAATACCTTACTAAAAGGATACAAGTCCTAAACAATAGGTCTTGCATGGACCACCTCAAAGATTTATTACTATACTCGGTATTATACAGAGTGCTTAGAGGTGACGTGTCGGGCATAGAAGGCATCCTCCGATCTAATACAGATGGACCTACTGAACATCAGCATGTCAAATGGCATCATAAATACTCAGTCCAGGTATCTAAACTGAATGTTCTGGAGAGATGGATATATATCACAGAGATTACCACTGTTCCAGAACAGACTATCTATAAAAATAAAACAAAGCTCATCTGTCCATATTCAAATGCAACTTGGATCTAAGGATGGGTAATAAAAAATATACTCCAGGATTGCCTCTCATGCCACTAATGGATAGAGGCAGTTCCTAAATGCTGTATCCCTTACATGGGTCTCCTCAAATTATCTATAGTATGGTCACAGTTATTCTCACTAGGGCTAATATACAATTATCAGCCATGGAATAGGTAAGACCAATCAGAAAATGTTAATTCAAGCACCAAAAGGGAATTGGCTAAGCTTAATGTCCCCCAGGTGAACCTAAGTTGTGGTAGTAAATAGTTATAAAAAAATTCCCTTTTTATATCACTAAGTGCCCCTCTCACCCTCTGCACCTCCAGTCTTCAACAGCTTCCGGCACCTATGCTTGCAGACACTAACTCAGGATACTTTTAACATAGTTGAATATTGGCTTTCTGGCTGCCGTCTGATCTTAAACCCCAACAAAACTAAGCTACTACTTTTCTCCCCCACCCAAAAGTCCTCAGTATTACCTTTCTCCATTAAGTGTAATAATGGACCATAATCTCCCCAGATGTCTCTACAAAACTCTTAGGTGTTATCGTAAATAACAATCTTAAATTTGATATGCATGTCATCAATAAAACTATTAAAACCATTAACAAAAAACTTGGCTCACTAAATAGGATTAAACCATTCCTAACCCCACATGCCAGAACTACCATAGCCCGCACTCATCTACTCTCTACCCTTTGCTATGCTTCCCCTCTACTTACAAATTTAAACAAAACTGATCTTAACAAACTCTCTAGCTGCTATAATCACATAGCTAGATTTGCCACTGGTTTGTCATACAGAACACATCACTGTACAAACCTAAATAATCTTGGTTGGCTAGAAATGCCCAGGCTAATTCAGTACAACCAACTTATAGTGGCTCATAAAGTACTTTATCAACCCAAAAAAACACCTGCACTTAAAAACATTATCTACCCCTGCTGCAACCCCAGACCACTTTGCTCATCTGATAGACTGGTAGCTCAGACTGTCAAATCCAGCAACTCAGCCGGTGACTCTTTATTTGCCAACTCTGCTGGCAAAACTTGGAACTCACTGCCTGCTGCCATTACTCTAGAGACAACCCTAACTCAATTCAAGAAATGTCTCAAGCAGTGTTTCAATTCTCATTGGTTATGTCCTTGCTCCAAGCCTAACTAAATCTTAATTATATTTGCGTACCAATACTATTTCACCTGCAACTTCTTTGTGTTGTAATTTGTTAAACTATTTCATAAATTTGTGAGACTGCATAACTTACTTGTCTCTACAGAGTCTGAAAACTGTGCTTAATTTGTACTATGTTTTCTTTTGTAACTACCTTTGAAGCTTTTCTCCCCGGGCCACCTCCCAGTCAACAAATGTAAAATAAAATAAAATAAATAATAAATATATAAATAAATAGTTTAGATCAGTAGATAGATAGACAGACATATATAACAGGGTTATGGTAAATGGGCAAAATGCTCAAACATAAAATGGCAAAATATTGATAAAAGGCAGAAAAAAAAAACAAAAAAGGAAAACAAATTTGTTTTGTAATCTTATAAAACGTCACCACATTCAGATTACATTTGTCTAAATAATGATAGTGCTACAGACAGAGTTTTTTGTAAAATATGTTGTAGGGTTAGGGTAGAGGCAGGAAGTGGGTTAGTATGCATTAATAATGTAATGCAGTGGTACTTTGCAGATGATGTTCAGACTACCTATGTGAGTTATAACAGAAATATGTGTGTGTGTGCGTGTGTGTATGTACACACTCACAAAGGTTCCAATTCATCTGTCTACTAAATATTTGTAAGGATCACATACTGGAGAACTTGCAGCTGGAAATGGTACATAGAGCCCTGTACTTGAAGACAAAGGTTTAATTAATCATTCCAAGCCAGTGATTGTTTCCTGCTTAAATTTTAATGATAAAGAAGGGATTGTCAAGCTAGCCTGGACAGTTGTCCACAGAATGCATTAGGGAAGCAATGTGTGTTTGACTTAAACTTTTTTTTAACCTCATTTACCGGCCTGACAGTATTCGTCTGTTATTGCTAAAACCACTATGGATTAGGCAAATTAAAACTCATTTCCAACACCTTGAAATGATCAATGTCTTGCTTGAAGAGACAAGAATGATGTGTGAGGACTTAGATGTGATAGTTGCAGTTGCAGAAATAATGCAGAGCAAGTTTTCTTCAACTATAACTGTCTAAATACGGATTATCTCATTCATTCTACAATTTTTAGATGTATTAGTTGTTAACTTCTTCTATAAAGGCTAAGGTACATCCTAAGCAATTTTTCAGAAAATCCTTTTCTAAAACCATACAGAAATGTTAATAACTGCTGAATCATAACTGCCATGTAGAAAAGCTCAAAAAACATATTTGAAGAAAGATAACTCCTGAACACTAACAGCCATGCAAAAAGCATAAAGACAAAAACTGCTCAGGACACACAGATCTTCACACAATGGCACTAGTGTTAGTATTCCAGCTTATAAATCTAAATCTATACTTGGTAAAACAGCAGGTTTTATGCACTTTGGGACATACTTCTGAAAACAGGTCAACAAGTAAACCATAAATACACCTATTATCTACAGCAAATTTGTCTGGCTGAATGCTGGCTTCCAAATGAGACCTCAACCCAAGTTTTGCCATTGTTGTCTGCTGAGAAAATATACACATATGAAAATATTAAGTTTTGCATACTGTAATATATATATGGGGAGCTGAACAAAATACAGGCCATGTATCATTGACAAATGTGTCCACGATGAGAGTAGATGTCTGTTGCTGTCTTACAATACTGCCCATGTAGCACAACAGTATAATATACCCTATTTCATAATTTATAAGTATAAATAAATGAGAATGAGCTGCATTCAGAAACACTGCCACATTGTGCTAAGCAAATATGTGTGACAAGCAGCCACATGCAGGTTGGACACGATTCAGAAAACTAGCTACACAATATGTCTAGGCCAGATAATGCTATATGCTAATGACTGTATAATGATGTGCCGTCTATGATAATGAAGAAAAAAAATGGCAGAGCAATTTAGAAATGTTTGAATGCTACGCAGTAAGGCTGCATTCACCTTAGATTTGTATAAGGCCATATGTTCTTGCTCAGAGAGAATACATTGCACAAATATGCTTGGAGTTACAGCAATCATTGTAGCTGTATATGCATACACACACACACACACACACACACACACACACACACAGGTGCAAAACATTTGTGTGTTGAAAACTATCACCAGGCCGGGCACACCCATAAGCAAACTAAATATGAAAGTAAAAAAGGCAGAACACTGTTATCATCAGTTGCACAGGTGAGGATAGGAGCAGGCTTTGTCAGAAAGTGCCTTGGATGAACCACCACCCTGCCTGGTTAGACGTCTGTGCTCTAAAGCTCCTTCCTTTGCACAGTGAGGCTGTCTGCCTGTCATCTTGTAGATTCACCCCTTTGTGCATGATGAGTATACTAATTAGGACCCATCTCGCTATTGTTTCTGAATCACTCAGTTTGTGCAATAAACAAACCCAATAGTCATCATGAAGATTATTACATGATGCCATGCTCTTATGGACAGCACTGTGCACCCAAGGTATACCTAACAGCTTATGACTGACAGAACTGATGGCCCATTATTAACCCTCTGCAGTACTTAAAAATATTATTTATGTATTTATATTTGTTGACCGGGAAAGTCTGACTAGGCTCCACAGAGCCTGTTTTCAGCGAAGGCCCAGGGAGAAATGCTCCAGATGCATGTCTTTTAGAAAGTGGGAGGATACCGGAGTACCCGGAGGAAACCCATGCAAGTGCAGGGGGAACATGCAAACTCTGTACAGAAGGCACCCCAGCTGAGAAACAAACCGGAGAACCTCTTGCTGTGAGGTGACAACGTTAACCGCTGACCCACTGTGCCGCCAAATTATCTACCCCTACTGCAACCCCAGACCACTTCCCTCATCTGATAGACTGGTAGTTCAGACTGTCAAATCCAACAACTCAGCCGGTGACTCTTTGTTTGCCAACTCTGTTGGCAAAACTTGGAACTCACTGCCTGCTGACATTACTCTAGAGACAACCCTAACTCAATTCAAGAAATGTCTCAAGCAGTATTTCAATTCTCATTGGTTATGTTCTTGCTCCAAGCCTGAATAAATCTTAGTTATATTTTGTACCAATACTATTTCACCTGCAACTTCTTTGTGTTGTAATTTGTTAAACTATTTCATAAGTTTGTGAGATTGTATAACTTACTCTACAGAGTCTGAAAACTGCTCAGTTTGTATTATTCTTTTGTAACTACCTTTGGAGATTTTCTCCCCGGGCCTCGCTGAAAATGGGCACGTATCCAGTCAGACTATCCTGGTCAACAAATGTAAAATAAAATAAAACAAATAATAAATAAATAAATTGTTTAGATCAGTAGATAGATAGAGAGACATACAGATAGGTAGATAAAGATATAACAGGTTTATGGTAAATGGGCAAAAATGCTCAAACATAAAATGGCAAAACATTGATAACAAAAGGAAGAAAAAAACAAACTAGGAAAACAAATTCCTTTTGTAATCTTATAAAACGTCCCCACATTCAGATCAAATTTGTCTGAATAATGGTAGTGTCACAGAGGTTTTTGTAAGGTAAGTTGTAGGGTTAGGGTAGAGGCAGGAACCGGGTTAGTATGCATTAATAATGTAATGCAGTGGTGCTTTGCAGATGATGTTCGGACTACCTATCTGAGTTATAACAGACATATATGTGTGTGTGTGTGCGTGTGTGTGTGTGTGTGTGTGTGTGTGTGTGTGTGTGTGTGTGTGTGTGTGTGTGTGTATACACACTCACAATGGTTTCAATTCATCTGGCTACTAAATATTTGTAAGGATCACATACTGGAGAACTTGCAGCTGGAAATGGTACATACAGCCCTGTACTTGAAGACAAAGTTTTAATTAGTCATTCCAAGCCAGTGATTGTTTCCTGCTTAAATTTTAATGATAAAGAAGAGATTGTCAAGCTAACCTGGACAGTTGTCCACAGAATGCATTAGGAAAGCAATGTGTGTTTGACTTAAACTTTTTTTTAACCTCATTTACCGGCCTGACAGTATTCGTCTGTTATTGCTAAAACCACTACGGGCTAGGCAAATTAAAAGTCATTTCCAGCACCTTGAAAAGATCAATGTCTTGCTTAAAGGGACAAGAATAATGTGTGAGGACTTAGATGTGATAGTTGCAGTTGCAGAAATAATGCAGTGCAAGTTTTCTTCAGCTATAACTATCTAAATACGGATTATCTCATTCATTCTACAATTCTTAGATGTATTAGTTGTTAACTTCTATAAAAGCTAAGGTACATCCTAAGCAATTTTTCAGAAAATACTTTTCTAAAACCATACAGAAAAGTTAATAACTCCTGAATCATAACTGCTATGTAGAAAAGCTCAAAAAACATATTTGAAGAAAGATAACTCCTGAACACTAACAGCCATGCAAAAAGCATAAAGACAAAAACTGCTCAGGACACACAGATCTTCACAATGGCACTAGTGCTAATATTCCAGCTCATAAATCTAAATTTATACTTGGTAAAACAGCAGGTTTTATGCACTTCGGGGCATACTTCTGAAAGCAGGTCAACAAGTAAACCATAAATACACCTACCCCCAGATTCAGAAGCCCTGCACGGTGTGCAGGACTAGTGCAGGAGCTCCAGCAGGCAATATGTCTGCCATGCGATCCAGGAATAAGTTGTAGGGACGTGCATGAGCACTCCTGCACTAGTCCTGCACAGACTCCGCCCCTGTATGCAAGTTACTCCATTTGCAGGTGGAATCCATGCAAATGAGGTGAATTTGTGATCCAGGAAGCTGGAAGCCGGCCGTGCAGGACTAGCGTAATCTGCAGAAATATACTCGGCCAGTAACCGAGTACATTTCTGCAAACTACAAAATGGAGCCATGACAGCTCCAAATAAAGGGTCGATATTAAGTGGAAAGCATGCCAATGTCCAAATATATGGCCATTGGCATGGAACACAGTTGCAAAATTAAAAAAATCAACTTTTAACTTTTTTAGCCGATCTCGGCTGTTTAAGTGTATGGCAGTGGCGCACAAACGGGATCCGGCGAAAAATAAAAAAAACGCCTAAAATAAGCATTCTAACCAAAATCACTATTTTGCCATTATACTCAATGGCAGGCAGAAGAAAACATGGCCAGTGAATAGCGGTTAGTAAGGGGGGAGGCTCAGTGTGGGAACTGTAACTAGGCATCAGCAGGCAATCCTATGCAAATGAGGGAAATGATACTGAATCCCAGATTTCCCCTGCATGCTAGTCAGCACCCAACAGTGTAAGAGCAGGAATAGCTTGGTGCAAGCCTAGGAGTGAGCTGACAACATAGGGGGTTGTCAGGCATACTGTAAGCAGATTGGAGCTCTGTGGCTCGGGTTTGCCTTAGCTTAGCAGAGCTAAGCAAGGGGGTGTGTCTGAGGCTGCCTAGCACTCTTTACATTGCCTAAGCAGGTGTGCACGCCGCGCACCAGGTTTTAATGGAAAAAAAAAAGTAAACCAGGAAAAAGCAGTAGGAAGGTAATCAAGGAGAACTAGCATAGCTGGCAGGTCAAATGTATCAGAATCAGCCAATTACACAGGCAGCAGACCAGACCAGCCCAGAACACTACTATAAACTATGCAAACACCTTTCCGTCTGTTTTTTCCCACATACTCTAAACCACTGGTGTATACAAGCAGGGAATTTTTAACAAACAAAAGCAACAAAATAATAGGGGGTGCAATAGCTATCATACAACAACATGTGGAAGAGGGTGTGGGTGGTGAGGATGAGAATGCTGTCTACCAACACACAGTGAGGAGACAGAGAAGAGTGTACAGACCCAGGGTAACCTACCAGGTGCTACATGAACTGGAGATCGTGGAGCGCTATAGGGAAGACAGGAACTTCCTACAGCAAATTGTTGAGCTGTGCCGGCCACGCCTCACACACAGAGCTAACAGTGGGGAACCCATCCCAGTGGATACCAAGGTATGTGTATGCTTAAGAATAGTAGCTACAGGTACCTTCCAATGGCCAACTGGGGATATCATGGGGCTCTTACAGGCATCAGCATTCAGTGTACTACACCAGTTCCTGGATGCCATGTCAACACATGCCGGTGAGCATGTATATTTCCCCAATACCCGTGAGGCGTTGTCCAGCAATATGCATCTCTTCCACCAAATAGCAGAATAACCTGAGGTAGTGGGTGCTATAGACTGCATGCACATATGCATCAAAGCACCAACCGGTGAGCAAGGTAGGGTCTACATCAACTGCAAGGGCTTCCCCTCCATCAAATGCCAGGTCGTGTGCGATGCCCAGGACATTATAATGAATGTGTGTGCTGGCTGCCCTGGAAGCTATCACGATTCCCACATCTGGCATCTGATGCAGCTGTACCATAGATATGCCAGTAGGGACATCACTTATGGTCACCTAGTGGGGAATGCTGGTTATGCACTGGAGCCATGGCTGATGACACCCATCAGAAATGCACACACACCCGAACAAGAACTCGATAATGAGGCACACACACAGACCAGAGTTGTAATAGAGCATGTGCTTGGGATGCTCAAGTCACAGTTCCAGTACCTGGGCACATCCAGTGGAGCCTTGCAGTACTCCCCAGCTACATGTACTCAAATTGTCCTCGTATGTGCCATGCTACACAATATGATCCTGTGGAAACAGCTGCAGCAGGAACAACATAGGGCAGAGCCACACAGCCCCCCACCATTGCCAAGGCCTGCACAGGCACAGAGTGACTCAGAGGAGGAACAACCTGAGCCTGCAACAGTAGGCAGAAGGAGCCATGCCCAGTATGCCCAGGCCTTGGCAAAGAGGCAAACCATAGCACATACACTGACACAGGAGGGACCCAGGGAATGACACCTCTCTCTGACTCGCACATACAGTAAAAGGAATGCCAAACATGACACTACCTGTGCTCAACCATGTATAGGGAGTGTACTATGTGCATCCGACATAGGCAGCTCTCCAGCACCATTCTCAATACTGGCACACCCACAAGGTAAGTCACTCTCCTTACCAATTGCCGAATGGAGTATTATGTGTTGTTACCTGTATCTATGGTATGGATGTGAGAATGCAAGGAAATCGGGTGGCTGAATGGGATGCCAGCAGATACTAGACACCTATAGTGGCAGCATGAGATCTGTAACAAATACTGGTGTCACCATAGTTGCCAGTACTACACATGGTGACAAAACCCACTGCAGAAAATGTGCTGGGCCACATGTGTGTCCATATGACAGACACATGCCAGTCAGGGAGGTTCACATACCCAACAACAGTCTCAGCCATCAGGACAGGTATAGACAAAAACACAAACAAAGGCTGTGCTAAGGCCTCTGAATGATGCCTATGGGTAACCTCCCCCCAAGGCCTACACAGACAGACAGACTACATCAGGTCAGGCAGTGGGATGTTAGTTCTGAAGGGTAGGAAGTCAGAAACTAATATGTAGGTCAATCAAACCTAAGACCTGTAGTACATTGATATGCCTATAGTCAGCATAATTGGTTAGAAAACAGAATGAAATGGAGTACCAGACATACCAGTAGTCATAGCAAATGTGTACAAATGTCAGGTGTGCCCCCCAATCCTGTTTAGACATGTAGAAACAGTCAGGTGTGCCCACCAATCCTATGTAGAAATGTAGAAACAGTCAGGTGCGCCTCACCAATCCTATGTAGAACTGTAGTAACAGTCAGGTGTGCCCCCCCAAATCCTGTGTAGTAATGTAGCAACAGTCAGGTGCGCCCCTCCAAAACCCTATGTAGACATGTAGTAACAGTCAGGTGTGCCCTCCAATCCTATGTAGAAATGTAGTAATGGTCTGGTGTGCCCCCCAATCCGATGTACACACGTTGTAACAGTCAGGTGTGCCCCCCCAAAATCCTATGTAGAAATGTGGTAACATGTATGTGTAGGTATAATACCAGTGGAGTACAGATGACCAGTGGTGGCCAAGGTAGCAGGAAAGACTGTAGCATTTGTACAATATGCAGGTATGTGTGTGTGAGGTTCGTGTGTGTTTCATATTGTGTGAGAGTGGTCAGTGTGTATGCATGTTGAGGTTTGACCCGGTGGCCATTGCCCACTACTGCCGATGACAGGACCAAGTCCTCACAATGCAGTGCCAATGACAATTCCCCCAGTATAACACATGCTAGCAGTAAGGTGGTAATAAGTGTCAACATCTGAAAGATGGACATGGCATGACTGCTGGGGTAGATATATAAGCAGTACACAGGGAAAAGTACCCCAAACATACAGTATATAATGTGTAACCGTGTAATGGACACACCCTTGGAATTGTACATACAGGTATGCATCACATTATCTGGACTTGTAGTAGGGAATACCGATGTCATCTGGCCGAACACTTGCAGATCACAAAGGTGATAGGACTGATGTATTGGGAAACAGCTGATGTCCCTGCACAAGCCAGCATAACTGGAATGTCCCATGCATATCTGTGAGTCAGATGCAAGTAATGTCCATAGCACACATGCACCCAGCTCACCCAAACACCACCCACAGGTACCTCTCCGGTCATATCCCTGCTGTTGGGAATGGGTACAATATGACCCCCCACCTGTGTATGGCAATAGCGAAAGAATGCAGCATGCAGTGCAGGTGTCCCATGCAGGTGTGTCCCTAGCTGTAAGTAGCACCCTGCCAGAATCCAGACCCCCTGATCAATACTGATAGAATGTATTGGCATGAACACCTAGCACACCTACCCTGTCACCCCCAGAGAATATACTGTATGGCAGTATGGGACTGTAGGACTGACAGAATGCAACGGCCTGCTGCAGCTGGCCTGTATCACCACCAAATGGCCTACAGGCCTCTGCCAAAGACCTGTGTCTCACCCGTGCTGCCAATGTATGTTATGTCATAGACACCCAAATAACAACATAACACACTCCACATAAGCCATATGCAAGGCTATGTGGACAAACCACAGTAACATGTCCACCATGTCCCACTGCATGAACTGTGGACCAACACCAAAACACAGCTGTGATGAGGAGATAACTTTAGAGAAAGTATCAGAGAATGTATGCATAATGTATGGAAGAGGTCAGAATAATAGTGGGGGGGGGCAAGGGCAGCATGGACTGTGCAAGGTCCAACACACAACTGTGTGCACATACTATATCTGGCTGCAAGCACAAAAATGGGTGGCTACAAACCTGCCAGTACACCACAATAGGGGTAAGGTCCTGACATATGACCCCTGCCTCTGGGTAACCTGTGTGAATCTGTACAGCTGTGAGGTATTGCCACAGCAAGATAAGGCCATACTGTCATGTCGATGGATGTACATGTATGGGATCCTCTGCCAGCACTGTACCAAAGTGCTGAACTGGATACACAGACCCAGCAGCAAGTGTCTGCAGCTCCCCCTCCAGAATGGCATAACTTTCCATGAATATGTAGCCATTTGCCCACAATACTGGACACAGCTGCATTCACCCTGTGTTCCCCAGGACATCACTGTGAGCAAGAATGTCCACCTAACAATACTTGAGGACATAAAACATCACAGTGTATAACAGTACACATGTCTGAATATCTCTGCTAACACCACTACCAAGTAGCAGAAGCAGCACAGACACAGTCACCTATAGTACACAATATCCCTTGCACATGTTGACCCCGTACTGCCAACTGATCTACAGATATCCTACAGAAACAGTTTGCTACCTGTAGGTGTAGAACACAAAGGCCAGCACTGGAGTACAAACTACCTGGAATGGATCCACACATTCAATACAGAAGGGGATACTGGGCGCTCACACACTTAAACAAATGAAGCCCATATCTGCCAACAACAGTGGACCATACATATCTGACAGTTGAAGATGTTAGTGCATACACCCCTCAGTATGCACCAGTCATGCTTTGCACACACATTGGATAGGAATACAGACATACATCCAAGGACAACAGACTATAATATGCCAAAAGTAGACATACATAGATGTGTGGAAGAGAGTGACAGTGACAATGAGCCTTCCATCATGAGGCCTGTCCCACCCAGCACACAGCCAAATGGCTACAACCACATGATGGGTAAATGTCACTCTCTGTAGAAATTAGCCACTGGTATCCATCAGCATTACAGACTCTATGATGCAAGTGCTAGCTGTGCAACATGACTGTACAAGGCAGTAGTCACCTAGCAGTTGTATACACGTACCTATGAAATATAAACCTGCATGTGCCTGCATGTAGTGTGTCTACCTCTAGATAAATGGGTTATGGCCCATGCACACACACTGCCCTCCCCATAGCCCTACTATGACAAGCCTGCGGATGTCATCCACTTTGAAATATACCTTTGGGAAGAAGTAGCCTAGTAATCTCTCTGGTGCTTCCTATAACTGCGTAATGCTATAGTGTGATAAACTAGCTAGGTAAGAGTTCTAATCCCAGACATGGCAACTTTGTGTGTTTATGTGTGTGTGTCTCTGTCTGTGTAGGGAGCAATGCTTTTTAGGCTAGTCACACTCACTACAATTCAAATGCCCTACTTTGGCAAGCCTGCTGTCATTCACTGTGAAATACACCTTTGGGAAAGAAGCATCCCAGTAATCTCTGTGGTGCGTCCTATAACAGCGTAATGCTGTAGTGTGATATAGTGCTTTGGTAGGGGTTCTATTCCCACACATGGCAAGTCTGGATGGTTGTGTGTATGTTTTTTTATCTGTGTAGGGTGCAATGCTTTTGAGGCCATTCACAGTCACTACAACCTCCAATGACCATCTTTGGCAAGCCTGCTAATGTCATACCCAGTGAAATACACCTTTAGGGAAGGAGTACTCCAGTAATCTCCGTGGCATGTCCTATAATTGCATAATGCTGCAGTGTAATAAACAAGCTAGGTAAGAGTTCTAATCTCAGACATGGCAAGTGTGTGTGTGTGTGTGTCTGTGTTTGTCATTCGTATCCTGTGTGGAGGTGGCTGTGAGTGTGTAACAACTGGACTCATTGTGAAGAGGGTTTTGCAAATTTCTTATATGGTGGCCCTATTATATGTCACAATGTCCTCCTTACAAAGATAACAGATGTGAAATAGCAGAGAGGCTGGGGTGTCAATCCATACCCCAACATGTGACATCAAGGCCTGGCAAACAAAGTTAGCAACCCTTGTATTACACAAAGAACACTCTCAACCCATGTCTGATACACAAACACACTTGCCTAGGCAACAATCGCTATGTTGGTAGTACCCTGCATATTACCCACAGATAGTAACCATGGTGTGATTGCAGTGGACTACAGAGGGCACCCTGTCCATCAGTACAATAGGCACGTACATGAGGACAGTGTGCCTTCACTATGTTCCCCACTGGATGCCTGCAACACCTGTGGTGCCATCAAATGTAACCCACAAAGGACATACCATGCCTTAAAAATATGCCCTGTACGGACATATGCAACTGACACCAGAGAATACCTGTATCATGCTATCAATGTATGTGCAGGGTCAACCTGCTCTCCATTACCAGTTCCCGGCACATGAGGCCAGGACAGGCACATCTGATGATAACAATCTATGTACACAATATGGGCCCGACACCCCAGGTACAGTTCATGTCACTGTACATGCATGTGGGACATGTGCACATCCCAGACAGCATCCATATCATGGACTAAAGAACACATACATGGCAAGCATTGCACAGCAATGGCCACACACAATAGTTACCCAGGTGACTGGATGGTGAATACAATAACCACCTGTGTGGGCAAATCCAGACAATACACCCCTGAGCCACACTGCAGAAAATTGTCATGTGGCCTGATGCCAAGGTATACCCTTCACCTAGCCTTGTATAGCCTTCTGCCAATGTCAACCACTACACACCCATGAAGCAATACACGCATGCATGTCAGTACTGGCACCCTGTGTCTGTGTGTGTGGTGTATGATGCTTTTGACCACATTCACACTCACTACAACCCCCATTAATTGGCATACTGAAGCATGCTGTCTGATATCAGACACCTTCACATACCCTTTGCCCATATAACCTCTAGATAATCCTTGTGGTGTATGTGATACCTGCACAGTACTGTATTGTGGCAAACTAGTTAGGAAGTGTATTCCTGACCCTGCCAAGTGTATCAGTGTGTGTAAGTCCCTGAGAGAGTGTGACTGTGTTACACCTGTTCATGTAGACAGGCACATGTACTACACCTTCCGTATCATTACCATATCACTGTTGCAGATGTCACTCACCATCACAAATACATTTGAACAGCTCCTCAACATGTAAGCTATGTGGCACATGCAATAACTGCATAGACATGTGATAGCAATACATAGTCAGCCAGGGGTTTTGAAACCCTGTACTGGTAGGCGTGTGACACAAACATGCTTAGGTTTTACTCCCCCACCCCCTACCTGACTTATTTTGTCTCTGTCTGTCTCTCTCACTCCCTCTGTGGTGGGTGTGGAGAACTACACCTGCTTTGCTTAGGCAGCAGTATGTGTTTTGTAAGTCATGCTCATGATCAGCTGATGGCCTCTGCACGAATTGCAGCCCTCCTCTAGCTGATTGCATGTGGAACAGCTGTGGTAATATTCCCATAGCCAATTGCATGAAAACATACTCCAATATCTAGGAACATCATGTTGGTGTTGGGCCTTTTCATTCACTATGAGCAGGTCCTAGGTCTGGTGTTTAGCAAACAGCATCACAGATGGATTTGGGATTTACCTCTAACAACATACACTGTGGAAACTGGCCAACACACAGGAGAGGGATGTGCCTGACATGACTATATAATGTAAGTGTTGTTATTCTGTATTTGGAGTAATGTCGGTTTAACAGGGTGTGTGTGGATATGGCTGGTCTCCCATCTGTAGGGTCATCTGCAGACTGGGCAGTGTGTGGTGCCTTTTGTGTCTTGTGTTACTCACAGAACACCTATCTGAGAACTGCAGAAGCATTGTGTGAGGATTGCAGTCAGTACATGATGACAGCCATGAGAGTTACTGAATTCATATCCCTCATAGGATATATATCACAACAAACCCTGTCACAACAGTAAATGTATGAGATTATGCACAGCAACATGTCAATATTGGTCCTGTGTTTGTGCCTCTAGCCACAACTCTGTCAACCTTTGTACATATGTCATGCAGTAAGAGGTGCATATGTTCTGTACACCATTAGTTATTGACATCATATCTGATAACACGCCAGTGAGATATCAGACTGTTACAAGCTATGTATAGTAGGGGTTATATTTGAGGACATAACCTGGGCATTCTGTGGTTGTGTGTACAGTACTGAGGTCTGTGTACTTATGGTGAGTGTCAACAGTCTGTGTATTACGAATATGTACCCTGCCCTGTGTACAGACTGTGGTAGATGTCATTGTTCTTGGTCCTGTTCTATCTGATGATACATGCTGCTTCAGTGTATGGTACCCTATTGGCTTACATGTTTGTAGACAATAACACACACATGTCCCATACCACAGAGAGGCATCGGACCACACTGTGTAGTGGCCCAGTATATGTAGGGTTAGTGTGTGAGTGGCACATATGAGGATGGTGTTGATCAGACAGTCCATATACTGTAATATTAAACTAGCTTACCATATGTGGCTGTGGCTGTGTTCACATTGGTTGTGGTTATTCACTTTCACACAAGTGTCTGTTACTCTGTGCTGTGGCATGCCTGTAGAGCCTGCTATATTTGCAGGTACATGTGTATTCCCCCATAAGAAATGTAAGCCAGTGTTGTGGCAGTCTGTCTGCAGTCTGCACAGTGCTTTGTTACATGCCTAGCAGTTCAGTGTACTTACCCAGTGTGATGTTATGTCCAGATATTTGCCAGATGTACTGCTGCCGGGCCACCATAAATCTCATGTATTTCTGACAAAGCAGTGGGATGCTGTACAGATGTGTGTCACTAACTAGTGGGTAGTATGTGGCCATGTGACCTCTGCACCAGTGGTTATTATGTGTCACAACAGACAGGAGTGTGTGAATGCATAACCTATGGGGGCAAATGTATTCCAGTATTTACGTGATATACCCATCCACATGGCTGTTAACATCCACATTGTCAGGCTTGGTCCACATGTCTTGCATTAAAGGGTTCTGTGTATACCTCTGGACTGACCAGAGTGTGTCAGACTGTCCACATTTATTGGCCATATCTCTGCTGTAGTCCACAGGATCATTACTGTGCTAGCAGTGATACTGTACTATGATCTCCTTAGGATGTCTGTCAATAGCCAATGGTGCACATGTTAAAAGCAGATGTGACTTCCCACACACAACATGTCTGTTAAGTCAACCCCTACTACAGTAGCAACAGTCTACATATATACCTGCAATACATACCTGACATCCCCTTGCACTAAGAGGTTGGGACTATTGGGGCTGAGGTAGGACTCCACTCCATGTTTTGGACATATGGTGAACATATATGTATATATACTTATCCATATATCTATATAGATATATAGGGTTCCTATTAGATGACCGAAGATGCATTCTATTGAATGCATCTTGGTTGAACTTAAAACAACGGAAAGGCAAAATAGCGAAGTGGCTTTTAAGTGAGTTCTTTCCCAGGGAAAGAATTTGCTTGGCAGCTTCCGTTACTTTGCAGTTTTTGGCATTGTTGTGCGATCTTGGAGTTAGTATATTTAAGTAGGGGGGTGTGGGGGGGCGAAGCCCACCACTTTATGTATTCTTTCACATTTTTTTTCTTTTTTATTTGGAACAGCGATTTTTTTCCCTTGGAAAAAATATCTGTTCTGAGCTTTCGAGATTGTAAGCTTTTATTTACATGGGGTCAATTATTCATCGTTCGCTTTTTTTAAGCATTCAGTGATATAATATAGACCCGATATATACACATATACATATTGACATTCATAGCTGGATATGTATATGTATATATATATATATATATATATATATATATATATATATATATATATATATATATATATATATATATATACATACATATAAACACTCAAATATATGCATATACACAGCAATATATGTCTACACATATACAGATAAAGATACATATGCACATATACGTATGGATATCTACATATATATTGGCAGTAATAGGTACATCAGGATAGATATGTATGCACAAATAGTTATAGACATCTACATATATATCTACATAAATAAGCATATCTATACACATAAGATGCACACACATATATAGCTATATACACACACACACACACACACACACACACACACACATATATATATATATATATATATATATATATATATATATATATATATATATATATACACAAAGAGATCTACACATGGCCATATATATGATGCACTACACAGACATATGTATGAATATACATGTGTATGAACATGTACACCTATATCAGCATATGTATTTGTATATATCCATAGTCTTGTCATGTGTAAACATCACAGTTGTGTATACCCTCCAAGATGTATCTCACCATATGTATCTGATATGTGTACATTATCATAAAACAACATATGTGATGCAACAGTCATATTAATAGCAAGTACTACACAATTGTGGAAGTAAAGGTAATTGTTCAATACTAATCAATATGTGTATTGATGGATATATTGGAAAAACAACAGCTGTCTTCACAGTGGTCATGGTGTAGTGGTTATGTGTTTTGACTATAGTGTACAGGGTCCTGAGTTCAAGACCTGCAAGGGCTGTTCATTTTGTTGCTGGGCAGAACAAGGGCTGTCGGATACAGAATGGTTAAGGCAGTTTTGAGCAGCTTTAAGTGAGTTTGCGTGGGTTTGTGTGAAGCTAAGCGGTGGTAAGCTATGGGTAGACGTACGGGCACTTACACAGTGTAAGCTTCACTTACCAGTGCGCAAATCAGCTTAGCTGTTATATTGGAACAATGTTGATACCTGCTAAGCATGGCTTAGCCCTGGTAACCAGTTCACACCACCCAGTCCGATAACATAGCAGGGTAATGACATCTGTAATAAGTGTATGTAATGCCATGTACAATACATGTGCCTATGTGCTGTCATTACAGTAGCAAGAGGTGTGAGTGTCATGTCTGGAACACAGAAGTATATGAGGCCTGTACAGCACTATTTGTGTGAATGTGTTACATACAGGGGTAGTAGCCCAAGGTACATGCTGTCACACTGGCACTTAGTGTATCATGGTGGTACTACTGTTGACAGTGTTTTCCCAGGCAAGAGTAGAGTGCTAAATGTAGTACTGACAATGGGTACACCTGCAGGCAAAGCTGGACTCTGAGGCTTCCCTGTTGAATTCCTGGTGTATGAACTGTGTTACAGTATATATTCCCTACTGGATAATGATCTGACATGTGGAATGCAACTGTAGACTATCGTCTGTACAGCACATGTTAGTGAGGGCTTCCAACATGTAGTTATGGCATACATATTGTTGTTGTTAAATGTCTATCTGTCAACACATTCATCCTACTGCATAGCTACTTGCCAAGCTGATAACTGTCAGTCCCTGTACAGATGTGCAGATGGCAAGTATCCAGCTGGGATATGTACAGGCAACCTATGATTGATTGACACATGTCTGCCCAGCTGTGTAAGAACTGGCACATATAGGAGACAACACCCTGTATACGCCACATGCCACGGGTACCTCCACTACAGTACCACAGTCAACAGAACATGCTTGGGTACAGGTCTTCATCACAGACATTAACCATGTGTTGTAATACATGTTGCATACATGTCAACTTGATCACCTCAGTGGCCATGTGCAGGAGGCACCCAGAGGATTGGCTGATGCATGTCATTCTCACCCTGAGGGTCACCACAGTGTTGTCCATCAATAGATTGCCTGCTGCCACATGGCAGGTGGCAGGATACCACTGTACACACATCCCCTACATAACCCATAGCTTCATGGACAATAGCTAGGTGCACTGCTATGACCACCTGCAGCGATGCACCCCAGTACTGACACATGTGTACTTGTGCATTACTGAGTATAGCAGTGTCTGTGTGTTAACACACCTGTACATGGGATTTCCATGAGGGCCTTCACAACCACCGCAACACCCATTGCCATAGTCAGTTGTGGCTGCTGCTGCATGGGACATTACATGTACCCTGTTACACTCCTCTCCATACCAGCTACATAAGCTTTGCAGTACCAGCACAGCAGTGTTGTACAAATGGATTGATAGGCATGGGATGCCCATTGTGTTCTGGCAAGTGTATGTGTGCATGTCCGTATATCTGTAGGATACAGCATTCCGAGGCCACATACTCCTATTACACTACCCATTGCCACACAGTAGTACAGATAGTGTTGTTGCTGCCCATAGGTGAGGCATGACAATGCAATGCCATACTATGCCTGTGGCATGTGCATTAGATGCATATCCCAGTAGTACCACTGTTGGTATATACAAAGGGTTGTGCCACAGTCATGGGCAATGTGTGATGGTGGGTATGTCAGAGTTTCACCATGGATTTCAGGGAGTACAATATCCACTGGGGGATGTGGGTGCTGTGTACACTGTCATTACACCAAGGTACACCCGGTATATCTCCCATGTACCACTTTATGGTTACCACTGTCACCATCAACCATACAGGTAACTGATACTACAATCCAGCCCAGTTATACATGTGCTGTGCACAGCCAACCTGTAACACATTGGACACATGGTCAAGATAGTTAGCAGCGGTAGTCCCAGGTCTCTCAGATGTGTGTCTGCCTGTTATGTGTCTGTTAATGTGTATATGAAGGTATGTCACACTATGTATTCTTCATATACACCCATTACATCCCCCATTAGCATACTGTACATGTCTGGAGATGTTTTGCATGTAACATGTAACCTGGAACATACCTTACAGTAAATGCTGTGTGGTGTGTGCAATGAAAGCCACACACTTCAGTAGTACTACATACCTAGGTAGGGGTCTAGTCCCAGTGTTGACAAGTAAGACTGTGCATGTATGTGGATGTGTCTACATCAGGTTGCAGATTATACACATCCCAGCAGGTCACCTGACCGTGTGGCACAGGCAATAACTGTTATACAAACCTGTGACATGTGTTCAACTGTACCCCAGATATGTCATTGCCATGGTGTCACCAGAGTGCCATACCCCATTGTGGAATATGACTGCAGACTATCCTCGTGCTGACACATGTACACCTACAACACAAATGGATAACATTATGGAGACCACAATCAACCAGTGTTACTAACAGCTATAATGCATCATTGCTGGATGGCTACACTACCTGACATGATTGCATTAAACTTTACTCCTGACAACATGTTACACTGCTGCACTTTGGTGCACTGTTGTACAGTCACCATGTGCATCAGAATCATATTAACCTGTCCCTGCATCAATATTATGGATGAAAGGGATATGGCACAGGTATCATCATATGCACAGGGTGTGTTGTTAGTTTGCCAGAGGCGGAGGGCGGGCTATACATTTGACACCATGTGTATGGGTGAGGGGTGTAATGAGGTGAACTGGGCATGGTGATGTGGTGTGTGTAGGTATGAGGTTGCCCTAGGTGTGTTCATATAGTGTGTGGGTATGCATGCACACAGTTCTGCCATGTGGCTGCCCTACACAAGTGTTTATGGACAGCTGTAGACCATACCTGGCATGGTGTGCAGTTCATTCCCTCCGGCCATGGACACATGAACTGTGCCTGCCAGGGGTTCCATGGGCATGTCCAGGTAAAGGCCTAGATGTGCTACTTTCCCCAGATGATGACAGATGTCCGCTGGAACCAGGTCCTACCTGGGACTGGCCAGGACGATGTGCTTGTGGCCTGCTGTGGTGTGGACAGCACCCCCCCTGCAGTGCCGGTGCTGGTACTGCCACTATGAGAGCCCCTTGGTGTCCTAGCACATCCACATTGGCTGCCAGCTATTGGCGTTGCTGGCCTACATCCACGTGGCCATCGATGCACTCCCACCACGTGTTCAAGCACAAACAAACCAAGGTCGATGACGGCCATCATCTCACCAGACCATCTATCCATGAGCTCGATATAAGCACGGATGGCACCAAACAGTTCACGGAAGTTGTCACTTGCAGATGTGAGAGCAGCCCTCTGCAGCCTCAGGCCCTGTCTGGTGTAATGTTGCATACATGCCTGTGCCACCATGACAGCCTGAAACATGTGCCTGGTGGTACCAGTTGTGGCACGTCTGCCAGGGGCATGATGACCAGCAGTCCTACCATGAGCACCCTGGGACATCTGCCTATGTGGTGCCTTGCTGGACATCCGGCTATGCCTGCTGTGACCAGACACAGCAGGCATGGTTACCATACTCTCCTGTGCACTGCCACCAAATGCCAGCTGTCCCTCCACTATGGCCACTACTGATGGGGTATCTATAGGCACTGAAACTGTGTGCAGGGTTGAGGTGACTAAAACAGGGATGTCAAATAATGGCGCTGTTTCAGCCCCTGACAGCCCCACCTGTGCCTCAACAGTACTATCATCATTTTTGGTGTCTGTATGGACATCAACATCTTATCGCATGCAGGAGGGACCCTGACCCACCTCGCCACCTGTGTGGGAAAATAATAAACGCACTTTAAGACCTGCACAGCATTGCATAACAGTACACACACACACACACACACACACACACACACACACACACACACACACGCACACACACACGCACACACACACACACACACACACACACACACACGCCACCTTAATACCTACCTGTCCGTGACTTTACAGACTGTCCCACGTATATTCCTATGCATTCTCCATCCTGCATCACACTTGGTAACATACACTCATTAATACCAATCATTAATGTATCATTCCTCTAAATGCCTAGAATCACAACACAAGACCTGTTACTCCATTACCTCCCTGACATGATTGGAGTGGTTTTATATGGCCTCACTGCTGTCATTCAGTATTCACCCTGTGTATGTTTGGATGTCATGAACTTGACCCCTATATGTGAGGGGCTACTATGTTCACTCCATAATATCACGCTCTGGAGTGTCATGTGTGTGTATTGGTCAGGACATGCCAGATATGCTGCTCAATCAGCCTATCATGTGACAACTGTAATATATGGATGCACTCCCTGGTGTTGTCTAGTAATTCCCCAATGCATCTGTAGTGCTGCATATGTGGTTTGTCAGTCACCTCTCTGCTGAATGTGATATTAAGGGTATACCTGGTGTCTACCTTCCCTCCCAATGCCTGTTCCATGCTACAGACCTTATTATACTATCAGCTGTCCTGTGATTACATACATGAAAAATATTCCTGGTGTGTCATGTGTCGGTCCATGTACTGCACGATCCCAAAGGGAAGTACTGCTGTATGAACAAACCCAGAATCACACATGTGCATACATGGACACCCACACAAACACACACACATGCACATACACATCCTACATGCAACAACCTCCCTCCACTTCACCAGAGTGACCCTACAGATAAACTAACCACCCACCAAGACACGCACACACATACAGGTGAGGTTGCACAATGATAGTACACACAGTCCTCCTATTACCCATCTGTCAACATGCATAACATATGGTACACAACAGCATGTAGTGCAGCTATAGTCAATCCATGTGTGTGATGCATGTGCTGTCTTACTAGGTGAGGCCCCTTCCCTGGATACCATTGCACCCATGTACACAGTATTGCTGTGCATCTGTTCTGCACCCTGCCATGTACTGTGCACCACACCACACAAGTCTACAACCCATTGCTGAATGTGTAGTTCTGTGTCAGTTATGTCAGCTTTAATGCTCACAGCCCCTATGTTTTTCAGCAACACATACCTGGGATGATATGTGGACAGATGTCATTTGTGAATGCCTGATGTCTGGTTTACAGCTCTCAACATCAGCGGACCATGTATGACCAAGCCAATACTATTACAGTGACAACCATCAGAGCATACTGTGGCTATGGGGACTGTACATACCTTTATTGATATGACGCACCCTTCCTTGATCTGCCATGAGACCACATCACTGCATATATTAACAGTACATGAGCCCGATATGTGACATATGTCCTGTACATTCACATGCAGTGTCTACGGAATGTGTTAGGTGTGCGGATGCTGACCGTGATCCATACACTCCATGTGTGCATATGTGTGTACACCCTTATCATGACTGTTTGTTGCACCTATTGTTATGTGTACTACAGCAGTCACTACTCCTGGCAGTGGTATACTAGCATGGGCCTTCTGCGTTTGCCAGTGTATGTTCAGTCTGCCCTACACATGTCCACCTAATCTGCATGATTGTAAGGTCTACTCATGTGCACATCCCCTGGTGTTCACACACTGCAGTCACTATTGCTGTGGGGGTAGGGTTACATCTGCCACAGCTTCTGAACCTGACTGTCTGCAGATAGAGCCATTCTTAGCATCCTTAGGATGCCTACTGCAGTGCACTGGTGTGTCATGCTGACACCCCCCCACCTTCAGCCTTTTTTACAGATGCTTGACAAGTAAGGTCTACACATGTGTGTCAGTTTTCAGTGTCCCATACACTGAATGCCACATGTTACAGCCTAGTCCCAGCTGATAATGTGGACCACAGTAATACAATATGCCATAGTGTAACTCTGCAACAGTTGCCATTGTACTACTGGTATATACACTGTTGTTGCACTGTATATGGGTGATGTTTCAAACATGTCCCTACTGTAGGCCTTGTCTCCCACCATTATGTTACTCCCTGTGGATATATTCCACAGTGACAGGATGTTAGTTATCTTGCAGGTGTCTGATATACCCTTCCAATACCACATCATGGTCAACACTGTGATGCCATGCATTTAACAGCAACCATACATGCACATGTACAGCATGTATTCTGGGTAGGTGTGTTAGAGGTATGCATGGAATATACCATAGCCATTACATGACCAGTGTATTAGCAAGCATCAACATAAACCATACTCACTAGCTACAGGCTGCTGCCTTGGTGGTATACTGGAGGGACCTACATAAGAGGGTGAGAGATGCAAAGTTAGTGGCCACACCTGTGACATTGCTACAGGGTGGGTGCAGCATTACAATACATCAACAGTACATATCCACAATACTACCATGTATGCACATCTGTTTAACACTACTATGCAGCAACAAACTATATCTATGACATGTCAGATATGCATGATCTACCTGTACAGATGTGGATGCATATGCAACAGTGGTCTACTGATGTGCCCTGTGGCCTTACCTGCACGTTCCTTATCCAGTCTGTGGGTAGCACCCACTTACACAATGGTGTTCGGCAGTTGTTGGCTATGCAGACAGGCAGGTGCCATGAGGCTGGCTAGGAGCTCCTCGATATGTGTCAGGGGGGATGGATGGCATGGCCCCCCATTGTGATGGGATCCCCTGGACTTCAGCAGCACGCCGACGGGCATTGTGAAGCAGGTCAGAACAATGATGCCAGACCTGCTCATGACTGCAGTTGTGCAGTCCGACATCACTGACCCTGTGGACTAGGTCAGTCCACAGGACGGTCCACTCCTGCTGCTCATGGGTGGCCCAGACAAACAAGACAGGGTAGTGGTGGATTAGGTGGTTTACCACAATTTCATTCTCAGCAGCTGAGTAAGCTGGGAGCCTTCCATGTGACATCTTGCCTGAAAAACATAAAGATAGAAACAGGTGTGAGCAAGTCATACAGCAAGGTTACCACAGTTCTTAATACACATCACTGTCACTCCCCCACCATATCAGTGACAACAAACTGAACACACAACTCAATAGGTATGGCTACAGCTTACCTACCAGTGGGACAGATATTGTATTTTACCACACTTTATGCAATGTGTTTGTAGCCATATTCCCTGTGTGGACACTATCATTGTTGGCCTGTTACAGACTATTCACCTGCATGCCATTGTCAGGGCCACTATGGTTCCATATATGCCTGTGACATGCTTGCTATGTGATTGCTGCACATCTGACATTCTGTGTTATTGGTGATATCTATGCATGCTGTTGGACATGTTCCAGGATTGTGTAGACTATTACTACCTGCATATGCTCTATAACAGTGACACAATAGCATGTTTATGGAATATTGGCCAGGAGAACCACCTCTCCAAACTCATCTGCCCATGTTACCAGGCCACATCTCATTTGGGACCACCCTGGAGCCTCCTCATGTACTGGTCCAGCAATACCGTCAGGTGGAACCAACTGAGGGGATGTTGTCCCCCCGGGGGCAAACACAGACATGATCTTGTTCCTTGACATCAAGTCCAGGGTCTGTCCCATAGCGGGCTCCACAGACACATGTGGGATGTGGTACATCACCTTGAGGCACCCAGTACACATTCACAAAGTCCCATGCTCCTCCTGCTCAGCCTCCAGGCCAGGCACCTTCGGGATGTGGACTGCTGTTGTGAGAAGCAGTGGGTGGGATGCTTCTTCCCATTGTGTCCATATTGGAGCCCATGGGGCTTCCACATCACAGAACATGCACACCATCCAGGCTGCTTATCCACCACGTGTCACATACCACCCCTGTAGGCTGTCCTCTATATCTACCAACCCTGACCACCTCCACAACTATACCTGCCATACTTTCCCATATTCCCATTCCATACTTAACAAGCAAGGGCAATGTGGTCCCAACAAGGGGTTCACATGTGACATACCAGTCCATGCTGCACACACTGACAACTGTAGATATCTGTGTGTATTGCTATGTGTGCTATTTCCTCACACATAACATGTAACACTGTGGTGGTAATATAGGGGACATGTATTTACATATATATATATATTTGTGTGTGCTTGTATATATGTAGACATGTGCATATAGATATACATCAATATATGTGTAGATATATATGATGTATATATGCATTTATATATATGTCTACACATGGGTATCTGTATATTTGTTGATATATATATATATATATATATATATATATATATATGTACACATATACATACCTATATATGGGGTACATTCAGACATCAGGTCCACAATCTCACAACACTTTCCTGCACAGCTGCACTGTTCTGCCTTGTTACAACACAGACAGGTGCTATGTATGGACACAGCCTGACATTAGGGGGGTATATGTAGGGCCAGATTGCAGGTAACCCTATTACATACCTATGGCATTCCAGCATGCTACAATACAGGTTAACCTGAGTACCCTGCAAGTGGTGGGGTGTGGAAGCCACGTCTCCATCATTATGGCATTATTTCCACCATGAGCTATTGGCCACAGTAATATACATGCTTCCCATTATACAACACACACTATGATGGCTTACATCTTATCAGTCAGTGCTGTTCTGCACAGTTGACGGGTATGGCCCACTACCCACAGGGTCAGACTTTATTGTCCGTAGCAGTTGTTCAGCTGAACATCATTACAACAACAACAGCTGATGGCACATATAAATGATTCCACATTATCTGTCCCATAAGTATGGACCAAGTACTACAGTCAATTACATGCATACATACTTCACATACCTGTTGTGGGAATGAAGAATGTCCTGGATAGTTTGCTGGATGGATGTTTTTTCTTTTCTGTTGTTTTTTTTTTTTTTTTTTTGCCTTAAACTCTCTCTCTCTGTCTCTCTCTTTCTCTCTATCTCGGTCTCTCTCCAGTAAATGGATTGAGCTGCTTTGGATAGATTTCAGAATGGCTTTTGTAGGTGATACATATGATCAGGTGGTGACCTCTGCACCAATCTGTGTCCTCCACTTGCTACCTGCATGCAACATTCTGTGTAGTTCTTCCAATTACCACTGTCATGACAACCCACTACTATAAATCCCTACATCATGTGGGCGTAGTCCCATTACCTTTCCTGAGTGGTGGACATCCTTCCTGTGTGTGGGCAGCAGTGTCACAGACAGCACGTAACAATACCTCTTACAAGAGAACTTGCACACTCAGGCCAGCTACATATTTGTATGAGGTTCCAGAAATACAGAAAGAGTGTGAGTAGTGTTGTTGTATGCATTGTATAGCACTGGTGTTACAGGGTTTGTGTGTACATACTAGTTTAACATGGAATGCAGTCTGTCTGCATAGCTCTCAACTGTCGGCCTATCCAGTTGATGGCCAGAGGTGTGCCTGCTATGTTTTGTCTGTCCACCACACAGATCTTGTGTCAGATATATCACTGGCAGTGTGTGTGTGTTGAGTGCTATCAGTACATGGCTACATCCATTTGTGTTTCTAACTTTATACGCCTGACTAAGGGTATGTTGCAGCCTATCCTGTAACACCAGCGACTTGATTAGTGTATGACAACAGTATTTCACATATGAGCCTGTGATCCAGCCTGTCCTCCACCAACATAATAGGCTTTGTCCATATGACATGATGTCAGGTGTTGTTATGTAGTGGGCTGTGAGTATGTCATGCTGCCATTCCTGCCATTAGTCCACTGCTGTTGTGGCTCCCACACATATTGTGGGGTTGGGTCCATATATGTGCAGCTTTCATCTACACAATACATGTGTGCCCTTATGCACTCCAGAGGCCAGTGTATGTAACAGTGGTATATGGCCCTGTATGTCAGTCTATGGGGGGATACACCATAACTAACCTAGGCTGTTACAACATATGGGGTATCAGAGGTAAGCTGCCTTAAGGTATCTGGATGTACATTACCATACAATGCACCTTGGGTAAATGCAGGCCTACTGCTTCCTGCCATACAGACTGTTCTGTATGTCAGTGTGATTGTGATGGTGTCAGTTATGCCTTGTTATGTAACAGATACATCCCATTGCATCAGCTGAGGTCCTTACCTCCTAGGGATTGTGTACAGAGTGTAGATAGAGGATGATGGACTATACATCTGCATTACTTACTGTTGATTGATTGTTATCCTGTGGCCCAGTCTGTCTTTATTATTGTACTATGTGAAGGCTTCGGCCTGGACAGCAACATATGTAAACCTTTCCAGAATACTGTATTAATATAACTGTTTCACAGTTGCATTAGTCTGTTTATATGTATGTCAGAGTCTAAACAAGTATATGACATGGCATATACAACTGTAATAGTACAAAATAAAGCTTTCCCATGTATGCAAACCTGTGTTTGGTGTTATATCCTTTGACCTCTCTGTGAGTATATGTTGCAGGCAACAACTGTCATTTGTATGGGTGGCTCATACAGTGTCCAGTTGGTAAGGTGGCAACTGTAGGCATAGTGGGTATTTTGTATTGTGTGCACCTTTTACATATGTATCTTCCTATACATATCTGTGTGTGTGTGTGTGTGTATGTGTAGTTACATATATATCTATATATATGTGTATATAGTGTGTCTGTGTATATGTATCTTAGGAATGTTGATTGCTTCCACATTGTACATTCCCTATGGTAGCCAGACTGTATGGCATGATATGTTACTTATACCAGCCTGACATCATACAGGTGGGATGGAGTACTGTTAACATCATGTGCCCATGTTATGTCAAGTCCTGGTTATGGGATTTGCAACAGTTGGTATTGTATTCAGGGCAGACGTGTTTTTGCTGTGGAGGGGGAATATCTATACATACAAGACGTATGTTGTTTGGGACCCCTCACCCCCATTAATGGTGCATGTGGACATATATGTTTTTGTTATGTTCTCTTATATATCTATAGATATATGTCTGTATATACATATATAGATATATATTTATGCTTACATATATATATATATATATATATATATATATATATATATATATATATATATATATATATATATATATATATATATATATATATATATATATAGACATATAGATGTAGACATATATATCTATAGATGTATGCATATATGTTTATATATATATATATATATATATATATATATATATATATATATATATATATGTGTATATCTTTATATATATATATATATATATATATATATATATATATATATATATATATATATATATATATATATATATATATATATATATATATATATATATATATATATATATATATATATATATATATAGCTATATTTACATATATAGATATGTTATATCTATTTAGATATAAATATATATACAGACACATACATCTACATGTTTAAATACATTTCCTGTACTGTTGAATGACTGTGCTGGATGATATGTTTGTGAAAACATCAGGGCTATGTATATCTGACATGGCTTAGTGGTAAATCCCTATGGCGTGCAGGGTCCTGGGTTCAAGCCTTGCAGAGGATGTTTATTTTGTTGCTGGGCAGAACAAGGGCTGTTGGATACAGAGTGATTAAGGCACTTTTATGCAGTTGTAAGTGGGTTTGCGTGGATTTGCACGGAGGTAAGCACTGCTAACTTCGGTTACAATTTCTTATACTGATTTAGCTTCTCAATTGCTTAACCTGTGTAGGCATCGCTTATCCCCATGCAAACAGGCTTAAACCCGCTTACTGCTGCTTAAAAGTGCTTACTCTCGCTTACCACGCCCTAATTTCTTTAAAAGAAAAGAAAAAAGGGTTGATAGGAAAGTGGTAATAAAGGGGCACAAAGAGGGAAAGACAGTAGAAAAAATATCTAGGGATGTGCAGGAAGGGTGTAGGGAAGGTCCATAGCTGCCCATTACTTCTACAGCAACAGCTGTGCATATACACTGAATTTGGAGGTAGATTTGGAGAGAGAGGGGTGAGGACAACAATAATATGTTGTGATGCCAATTAGACCAGATTACATGTGTCTAGTGGACATGTGTGTAAAATGGACAGCTATGTATGGGGCGTGATTTTTTTTTTTTGGGAACAGATTGCCCTTTTTTTTTTCAGGTGAGAGCGAGATGTTGGGGAGGGATAGTAGGTATATTTGGGGATATAGGTTGGGTAAGTTAATAGACAAGACAGACAAGATGCATACAGGGGCAGTATATGACACATGTGAGGGGTAAACACCATGATAGGGAGGGGTGTTGGGAAATCAGAAGCCCATGAGCCCCATAGTGGAAACAGTGGGACTGAGGTCCCCACCCATAGGCAGTCACCACTGCACCTTCACAGCCCTGAAGGTGGCTGTGCTGGGGCTGAGTCGGAAAGCCAGGCTGACCCTCTAGTTGTGACATGTTGCCCTCTAGCTGGTGTAGCAGATCTCCGACCTCCCTGTGGAGCTCGCTATGCACCACAACCCGGACCAGGCGACGGGTGACAGGTTCCTGTTGGCGCCCACTCCCAGGGGGGTCGAGCCCCATCCCCTAAGGTGGTTCCACCCGAAGGTGGTGCAGGACTAAAGGACGAGGAGGTCCCAAGTTGGGCCTCAGATGTGCTGGTGCCCAGTGCCACGGCCAGCTGAGGTGGGACAGGTGGGTCCGCTGGTACACACATTCCCATACGTGCTATGGTGTTTATGTTTTATCAACATATGGGGGTAAGTAATAGTCAACATATTCCAGGATTAGGTATAACAGCATGCATAGATATTCCCATTAACCCAGGCACCAGATAAGGAACAGTTGCATAGCAAACAGAACACATGCATATATGGGACCACAGTGGTAATAACAACAGTATGCAGATACATTGATGGCACCATGCCACCAATGTTGGAATATTTCAACATAGCACATGCATAGAAACAGATTTAAATAATTACAAACAATAGGACATATGTCCCATCATTACAGTGACATCATCACATACCAATTGAGTTGAGTATTTAGTGTATTGTTGGAGATATGGTGGGGGGGAGATGTCAATTAACAACTAGTATATTCCTGTAGTTCACATTACTTTCCTAGTCAGTGCTGTTATCGTACCTTACAAGTATTACTACACTACCCTATTGCCTTAGTTTGGACAGTGATATGGCTGCCGACAACTATATACACAAACTGGTTTTACCTGCAGTATACACCTCTTTCCTGGTATACCTGTGGAGGAATTGTTTGTTAACAGTGACTAACTGTTTCTACACATGCTCCCAGATTTCAGGTTGATGTTATGCACATACCTGTCCATCTCTTTTTGCACAGACTCTGGCCATGTCTTGACCACATGCAGGTGAACCGGGACATATGTAGACTATTGCCCTCTTCAACCTTTAGTGACTTACAACACTCTTATACAGGATTTCCTAGACAGTTATATGTAGTGCAGTGTGGGTGACAGTGATGAGTAATACCTTATTATTTAGGTCAACTGCAACACTAACAATGCCATACAATACCAAAGTAAACAGTACCAGTACAAGGTATTACTCTTTTATTTCTGAGCACAGTGTTCGTATCTGACAGACCTGTGGAAGCAATGTTTGTTAGCACTACCTGAATGTTGCCACACAAAGCACCAGATTTCACATTAGTATTATGCACTTACATCTCATTCTGTTACTGTACACACTCTGGCCACAGCTTGACAACATGTGGGTGTAGATGGGACATACTTGGCTTATTACTCTCATAACAGTTTGGGGAGTTGCTAGAGTGACAGGTTTGTTCTTATAGATGTGTAACAATCAGTTGTATTTCTTGTTTGCAGCCTATATGTCTGGGATCATCCCACTGATTTTCCAGAGGGACAGAGTGACAGGCAGCAGACATGGGCCAATTTACTGGACATTCTAGACATATCTGTACAGTTGTGTGGTATGATTCTCTATGCAGACTACTACCACTCCCAGGATTCGAACCACGGCTGTGCATGCTAAAACAGTTCACGTCTCAGTTGCGTGTGCTATTTGGATTTTGTTGTCTGTCTTTCAACTGTTTTCTGTCTGTCTCTCTCAGTTGTACTAGCTGACTTCTGGGGATTACACCAGTCATATACAGACATTCCTACATATTCTTTATTTATATTGCACAGTGTGGGTAACAGTGCTTAATACAACAGTACTATTAAGTGATTGCAAGTCTACATTACCATATGATACCAGAGTGAACACATGCAGTACAGCAGTTAGACCTTCATTGTCAGGCTATTATGCTTTTTGTTTACATACAACCTATATGAGACTCTTCCTGCCATATTCTCTGGTGTATGCAGTACTTGCCTTAAACAATATAGGTTTTATACAGGCAATTAACTTACTAATACTGTTAGATTTATTTCCTATGACAGTACATGCAAGAGTATTACTAACATGCCTCGCGTCACAACCTCTCTAAGTGACATCCATAGGCCTCCTGGTTCACAGCCCACTCACTTGCCACTGTGAAGGACATAAGAGGAATATTTAGCCATACCTATCCATAATATGCATGAGCTGGCAATTATTAAACAGGTAGTGGTGTGATACTTACATGCTACTGGGACCTCCCCTCTCTTCCTAGCCTCTTGAATCCACTGATCCAAGAGATCCCCCTTTCGCCGCTTCAGGTCAGCATAGTGATGCCTGACCTGCTCACCAGTTCAGAGTATGCCAGTGGCACTGGTGAGGTCATGGGCGAGACAGTCACAAGCTTCCGCTTTATATTGGGAACCCTGGTACTTGCCCTGCAGCAGTCTCTGCTCATGGTCTTTGACAAGGAGTCCTGCCATGACCATGGACTCCTGGATGTCCTAGCACTGTGCCCGGAAGTGCACTCCCTCTCCCATTCCAGACATGGTGCTGCAAGGGGAAGCTACAACCAGTTATGAGATGTATTCTCACCTGTTGGGTTTAAATAGGGCTGATTTCCCACACTTTGCCATTATTGAACAGTTTTGAAAAGGCTAAGCTATGGGGAATCCTGCTTACCTAAGGTTGGCATTGTTTACAGGGGTATACCAATGATAGCTGGCCTACACATTGCTTACACCTACTAAACTGGCCTGTGCAATGCTTAGCATTGCTTAACATTTACTTTGTATTATATTTGCTTTTTGGTATTGATTTATTATTCATTACATGTTTTATATATATATATATATATATATATATATATATATATATATATATATATATATATATATATATATGTCTGGTATCCATGATTCATGTGTATGTACACTGTATGGGGTCCTTGTGTTTATTAGGGGACTTCAACACTTTATTACAATTACACCTCACATCTGGGCTTACTGCAGTACTAAAGTTCACATATTTATGTTATGTAGTAGGTTATAGAACATAAGACTGTACATAGATTCCTTTCACATGTTCAGTTTGCTTTTACTATAGTGAGGATTTGTTTGGTGATACCTCAATCTTATGCACTGCTGTGATAGCTTAGTGGTTAACTACTGTGACTATAGTGTACAGGGTCCTGGGTTCAAGATCTGTAAAGTCTATTTATTTTGTTTCTGGCCAGAACACCAGCTGTTGCATACAGAGTGATTACGGCACTTTTAAGCACTTGTAAGCAGGTTTGCACGGGTTTGTGCGAAGGTAAGCATTGCTAACCTCCGGTTGCATATGCCTAAAGAGAGTTAGCTTCAATATTGATTAACCTGTGTGCGCATTGCTTACCCTCATGGAAACGGGCTTAAACCCATTTACTAGTGCTTATATATGCTTACTACTGCTTACTACTGCTTAATTATGCTTACACTTGCTTGCTAGTGCTTACTCTCGCTTACCACTGCACTAATTTAGACAGTAATATGTAATGGTTCTTGGGAAGGTGGAGGATTTGGAAGCTGCATGGAGTTATCATTCAGTACACATTTTACTTTACATTTGTATCCCTGATTCCTGTGTACATATACTGTATGGGGCACATGTGATTATCTGTAGACATTGCAACATTATGACACTGACACCTCACATCTGCATTTAATGCAGTACTCCATTTCACAAATATATGTTATTTCGTAGGTTATGCAACTAAAAATATTGGTCATAAAGTGATTTGACATGGAAAATGGAATGTGCTACAGTGGGAATTGAACCGGGAATGACAGCTTGTAAGGCAAATGCTCTGCCCACTACACTACTGCTGTACTGCTTCATTGGCATATATCTTGCTTTTTATCCTCTTTTGTCATTTAAGCTGCATTAACTGTAGCTAAGTGATGGGCAAACACGCACACCTATGGTTAAATTTCATCTGTTTCATACAAAAATCTTTATATTTGTTGTTTTAACTATTGCTGTTGTACATGTGGGGGGATGTTGATGGGGGTATGCATACACCTATGAGCAGTCTCAATCATTCTTTTTTGACTTGTCTGCTGTTCTTCATTGCAGGGACGTGTATATTCTGAGAGCTCTGCTCCCAGTCATGCCCCCTGTACTCTTACACACTCAGTGTAAGACTAAGAGCTCAGGCAGCGCACCTTCATTAATATGCATGGCGCGATGCCTTATTGTTCCTAAACGGCAGCTTCTGTGCAGGACTAAGCTAGTTCTGCACTGAAGAATAGTAAATTTGGGGCTAGTATCTGCAGCACATTTGTCTGGCTGAATACTGGCTTCCAAATGAGATATCAACCCAAGTTTTGCCATTGTTGTTTACTGATAAAGTAATATACATATGAAAATATTAAATTTTGCATACTGTAATATATATATATATATATATATATATATATATATATATATATATATAAATATATATATTTCATGTATCATTGACAAATGTGCTCACTATGAGAGCAGATTTCTGTTGCTGTCTTACAATACTGACCATGTAGCATATGTCATTATAATATACCCTATTTCATAAGTATAAATAAATGAGAATGAGCTGCATTCAGAAACACTGACACATTGTGCTAAGCAAATATGTGTGACAAGCAGCCACATGCATTTTGGATGCAATTCAGAAACCTAGCTACACAATGTGTCTAGGCCAGATAATGTAGATGGCCTTGCTATACGCTAATGACTGTATAATGAAGTGCCATCTATGATATTGAAGAAAAAACATGGCAGAGCAATTTAGAAATGTTTGAATGCTACACAGTAAGGCTGCATTCACCTTAGATTTGTATAAGGCCATATGATCTTGCTCAGAGAGAATACATTGCACAAATATGCTTGGAGTTACAGCAATCATTATAGCTGTACATACACACACACACACACACACACACACACACACACACACACACACACACACACACACACACACACACACACACGCAAAACATTTGTAACTATCACCAAGCTGGGCATACACATAAGCAAACTAAATAAGAAAGTAAAAAAGGCAGAACACAGTTATCATCAGTTGCACGGGTGAGGACAGTAGCAGGCTTTGTCAGAAAGTGCCTTGGATGAACCACCACCCTGCCTGGTTAGACGTCTGTGCTCTAAAGCTCCTTCCTTAGCACAGTGAGGCTGTCTGCATGTCATCATGTAGATTCACTCCTTTGTGCACGATGAGTATGCTAATTAGAACTCATCTCACTATTGTTTCTGAATCACTCAGTTTCTGCAATGAACAAACCCAATAGTCTACATGAAGATTATTACATGATGCCATGCTCTTATGGACAGCACTGGGTACCCAAGGTGTACCTAACAGCTTATGACTGACAGAATTGATGGCCCATTATTAACCCTCTGCAGACAGAGTCAGTGTAGAACAAGTGCTCTCAGCAGTAAACAGAGAAATCGTAACAAAAAATGCTGAACCAACACAATAAAATACCTTCGGCCACACCAATAAGCGTAATGCTGCTATTTAGTCGAGTAAAATGCTGGACAAACTTCAGTAATCCACTGGTACCCAAATAGGCTCACAATCCTTTAATGGACATCACGACACTACACCATAAACCACGGCAAACACGTAAAACACTTCCTGTTTGAGCAGAAAGTCTCACACAGAATAGCGTGAATACATAAAAAGACTGTGCACAACAAAAAAAATAAACACAGAAAACTGTGACAGTTTAGCGCTTTCAACCAAATCCAATGGTCTTCTTCAGAACTGAAAATGAATGTAAAAACTCATTCAATTTATAAACATTTTGGCGCCAAAAAAACAGTTAAAGAATTTTTTAAAGATACACTACAACTAAAATAGAAATAGAACGATAATCCTATCAAAATATCTGTAAGTGGTACAGATCTGTAAAAAATCAGAGATGACAGTCAAATATATATCATCACAGTGGTACAGTGGTATTATGTTCAGGGTTAAAGTGCAAAATAAGGCATAATATATATTATAAATTCTTAAATAACTACTTTACTTGTCCTATATAGAATAAAATATAATGTAAGTACAAATATACTAATAATAAGTATGTAGAAAATGTATGTAAAGTGCATAAATATATAAATTCCTAATACTATGTAAAAATGTATATATAATATAGAAATATATATAAATCAGTTTAAAATAGTCAGAAATAGTATGAAGTACAATGCTATTAAATATATGAAAATATTATGATGATAAATTAAATTAATGTATGTTATAAAGCTTATACACAAGAGTAAGGTTGTAAATATTAAAGAAAATTATAAATATTTAGGAAGATTATAAATATATTAAAACTTTTAAATATGTATGTGGATCTAATAAACTGGGGAATGTCTCAACCATAAATATGTGACAAATTACATAAATTGTGCTTAAAATACATATAAATACTTGTTAAAAGAGATAATATACATATATGTTAACATAGTTCTATATACGAAGCATTTTTTGAAAATACTATGGCATGATAATATCAGATGAATAATAACCTGTGAAATACCCTTAAAAAGACTGTATAAAGGTGTCTACCAAACTTAAAAAAACACATAGTTAAAACCTACAAATTCAAATAATGTTGTCAACCTTATCTCTGTTGATGTTAAACCTAGGTACTATAATAGTAAAGATCTAACAGAAATACATTCATTAAGACCAGGTGGGTTGGTGGCATCCAGATATAATTGCCACCAAGTTTCTTTAAAAGCTATAAGGCTTTTAAAATTGCCACCCCTTGGATCATTGTAAATAACATCTAATATGAAAAACTTAAAAGTATGTTCACTTCCCAATGCCTGTATATGTCTGTAAAGGGCATTATGTATATCTTTGGTCTTAATGCTGTACATATGATCATATATGCGTTTTCTTAAGTGGCGTTCAGTTCTTCCTACGTAGAATGCAGGACACCTGTCACATATTGCAAGATAGATGACCTGTTTCGTATTGCAATTACCTGATTTACTAACAATAATGCTTTTATGTCCATTTTGAAGATGTATCTTCCTTGCACTGGACATAAACTTACAGTAATTGCAAAATCCACATTTGTTGCTAATAGTACTTCTTTGGTTACTAAAACAAAAATATTTAATGTTATGCTGTTGTTCAAATAATTTCTTCATATTATTTCCCATTCTATGAATAAATCGGGGTTTAGAACCTAAGATATTAACTAAGGTCTGATCTGTACTGATCAGATACCAAAATTTGCTTATGATTGTTTTTATGTTAGGAAGGAGCTCGAAACTAGTGAACCTTACATCATAGTTACCATTGATGTAATCGATCTGTTTTCATGCATACCGAAAAATGAAGGATTATCAGCTTTTACCAATAGTTTGACCAAACATACTGACCTAGAATGGGATGTTATAAGTCTAATTGTAGAACTAATGGCTATAGTATTGGATAATAACTTCATTTATTTTGAAGGTGAGATCTTTAAACAGACTAAAGGCGTAGCTATGGGGGCAGCTTGTGCCCCCATCTACGCCAATTTAGATATGTTAAACTGGGAAGACAATGTGCTATTCCCATCCAAATATTTTCAATATATTCGATACTATTCCAGGTTCTTAGACGATATTTATATCATCTGGCAAGCCTCAGAAACACTTTTAGTAGAATTTATGGAATTCATTACAGGTAGTAGTACATTTTTGAAATTCACGTATTCTTATGATGTCTATGGATTACCATACTTAGATACCTACATAGTGAATGACATTGGGAAGGTACAATCCAGAATTCATAGAAAACAGACTTTTTCTAACAACTATTTGGATTATTCCAGTTATCATCCCCCTAAGGTAAAATATAATGTTTTTAAAGGACAAGTCATTTGAGCTGTACGAATGGTTTCGGAAGATGATGAATTATATAAAGAATTGAACCTAATTCAGGGATTTTTTAGTGAAAGAGGATACCCTTCTGACATGATGGAAGAAGTGGTATCATATGTTATTAGTCAGAGAGGTAGCAAATATAAATCTTTACTTGGATCAGGTGATGTACAGAATAAACCTATTATCAGCCATAATGGAGTCAATCCGAGTTTTCAACGGGCATGTATTATACCGTATTGTGTAGGCAGTGACCACATAAAAACAATCATAAGCAAATTTTGGTATCTGATCAGTACAGATCAGACCTTAGTTAATATCTTATTTTCTAAACCCCGATTTATTCATAGAATGGGAAATAATATGAAGAAATTATTTGAACAACAGCATAACATTAAATATTTGGGTTTTAGTAACCAAAGAAGTACTATTAGCAACAAATGTGGATTTTGCAATTACTGTAAGTTTATGTCCAATGCAAGGAAGATACATCTTCAAAATGGACATAAAAGCATTATTGTTAGTAAATCAGGTAATTGCAATACGAAACAGGTCATCTATCTTGCAATATGTGACAGGTGTCCTGCATTCTACGTAGGAAGAACTGAACGCCACTTAAGAAAACGCATATATGATCATATGTACAGCATTAAGACCAAAGATATACATAATGCCCTTTACAGACATATACAGGCATTGGGAAGTGAACATACTTTTAAGTTTTTCATATTAGATGTTATTTACAATGATCCAAGGGGTGGCAATTTTAAAAGCCTTATAGCTTTTAAAGAAACTTGGTGGCAATTATATCTGGATGCCACCAACCCACCTGGTCTTAATGAATGTATTTCTGTTAGATCTTTACTATTATAGTACCTAGGTTTAACATCAACAGAGATAAGGCTGACAACATTATTTGAATTTGTAGGTTTTAACTACGTGTTTTTTTAAGTTTGGTAGACACCTTTATACAGTCTTTTTAAGGGTATTTCACAGGTTATTATTCATCTGATATTATCATGCCATAGTATTTTCAACAAATGCTTTGTATATAGAACTATGTTAACATATATGTATATTATCTCTTTTAACAAGTATTTATATGTATTTTAAGCACAATTTATGTAATTTGTCACATATTTATGGTTGAGACATTCCCCAGTTTATTAGATCCACATACATATTTAAAAGTTTTAATATATTTATAATCTTCCTAAATATTTATAATTTTCTTTAATATTTACAACCTTACTCTTGTGTATAAGCTTTATAACATACATTAATTTAATTTATCATCATAATATTTTCATATATTTAATAGCATTGTACTTCATACTATTTCTGACTATTTTAAACTGATTTATATATATTTCTATATTATATATACATTTTTACATAGTATTAGGAATTTATATATTTATGCACTTTACATACATTTTCTACATACTTATTATTAGTATATTTGTACTTACATTATATTTTATTCTATATAGGACAAGTAAAGTAGTTATTTAAGAATTTATAATATATATTATGCCTTATTTTGCACTTTAACCCTGAACATAATACCACTGTACCACTGTGATGATATATATTTGACTGTCATCTCTGATTTTTTACAGATCTGTACCACTTACAGATATTTTGATAGGATTATCGTTCTATTTCTATTTTAGTTGTAGTGTATCTTTAAAAAATTCTTCAACTGTTCTTTGGCGCCAAAATGTTTATAAATTGAATGAGTTTTTACATTCATTTTCAGTTCTGAAGAAGACCATTGGATTTGGTTGAAAGCGCTAAACTGTCACAGTTTTCTGTGTTTATTTTTTTTGTTGTGCACAGTCTTTTTATGTATTCACGCTATTCTGTGTGAGACTTTCTGCTCAAACAGGAAGTGTTTTACGTGTTTGCCGTGGTTTATGGTGTAGTGTCGTGATGTCCATTAAAGGATTGTGAGCCTATTTGGGTACCAGTGGATTATTGAAGTTTGTCCAGCATTTTACTCGACTAAATAGCAGCATTACACTTATTGGTGTGGCCGAAGGTATTTTATTGTGTTGGTTCAGCATTTTTTGTTACGATGTCGCATTCTACTTCGGAGACCGCCGGCGTGGAAGCTGTGGGAGTCAGAAAGGAGGCTGGCTATGTTTCCACTACACCAGGTATTGATTTTAATAGTGATGTGGATATCGCTGACAATACAGCTTCTTTTAAAGAGGAACTCAGCGTTTTAAAGGAAGAAGTCAAACATTTGACTTCTCTTGTACACAAATTTCTTCTTGGTACTAACAAATGTGAGTCAAGTGGTGTCGCTTCTGTTGGGACAGAAGCGATACACCTTAAGGACAATGAAAAGACTATTAGTGCACAATGCAATATTGATAATGTTTTGGCGCCTGAGCATATTTCTAAGAAGGGGACTCAAAAGGGACAGAAAGACAATGGTAGGTTGCACATTCCTCGTGCAGCTAACGTTTCCAATTCTGACAATGAGACTGAGATATCGGATGGTTCAGATATTCCCAACGGCCAGAGGTCACGACATAACAGTTGTAATAAAGGGCTTGATATAACAGTTCCAATGTCTAGCAGCAACATTAACATTTCAGACTTTACATTCGACTTTTCGCCTTTTTGTCATGACTTGGAGGCTAAAAGAATTGGGACTAAACCTAAACGACTGCCTCCAAACAAAACTTATTCAGCAGTTACGGGTATTCCACCTACACACAAGACTACTGGTTATGCTTTGCATACCAAACCTGGGTTTCATCAGGACGGACAATTAGATACTAACAATCGTTTTAATAGATTTCTAACATTTGAATTTGAAATAAATAATGTGAATGAATCTGATAAAGTGGTACACACACAAGAGAATAATAAGGGTGACAGTGGTAATTTAAAATCCTAAATATATGTTTTGGGTAAGAAACTAAAAACTATTAATGGCATCAAAATAGATAATATGTATTTACAAAAGTGTTTAGATCTGAAAATTGTACCAAAAGGTATACGATTTTTTAAGCTTCCTATGGGTATTGAGTTGACAGATATAGGCAGAAATGAATTTAATTTGTTATTTGATGAATTTGGTTTTAAATATATTAAGTTATTGATGAAATTCTACGATGAGAGATTAAGTAAATTAATACAAGAAGTTGATGATCTTAACACTATGATAGTTAATGACCTATTATTTCATGATTGGGAAAAGTTATACAACAAACAATATGTTGAAGCAGAGAAATGGGCTTCAACTATATGCACACGCAAGAATAACAAAATGGTAAGGGATAAAAATCAATACCAACAACAAGCAGCATATATATGGCCCAAAAAACGTAATTTTCCCATCAATGAAGGGTATACAAGTAGGCCTTTTAGAGATGAGGACATAGATAAGGAAGTAGTGGAACATTATGAAACTCATGATGTGGATGAATTTAGTACACAGGGTTTTCAGAAGTATTCAAGAATGAAGAACCCACCGTATCAAAGATCACCCTATCAAAGAACACATCAAAAGTTTCACACAAAGGGGAATTTTTAGAGGAGGTTGTCAGTCTAGATGAATATCAGAATGTTGATAATAGTGCAATCAGCATAAGTCAAAGTAACACTTCGGACAAGGATGACATACTCATTATTGACAATGTTTATACTTATCGCAATTTTAAAATTTTTAATTATTCTAAATTAAATATTGACAAGGTTTATTTTAGTTTATTTGAAAAAGGCATGAAATTTATACCTGATCCGAGTTTTAAACTTACGGATATATTAATTGATTTTAAGAAATTTATTAGGAAAATCAATTTAGAAGTTTTTTATAAAGATAAGATTCCGGTTGGAGGAACTGAAGGGGGAGATAACACTTGTCAATCATTAGTTATAAAAAGCAAGTTTACCCCTCCCAACCACCCGACTATTGATACTTTTGATAAGGTGGTGACCAGGGAGATATATTGTGCACATAGTTTATTTTTACCTATGAAGGTTCATCACAATTTGACGGAAGATGAAGGCAAGTTATTACAAACTTTAAAAAGAGATACTTCGATCCGAATTATGAAACCCGATAAGGGTGGAGGTATTGCCATTTATGACAACTTGAATTATATACAGAAAATTTACAATATTTTACATTTTTCTGGAAATTATGTTACTATTTCTATGAATGAATTAAATATTGCGTATCAAAGAATTGATTCGTACATTGAGGAATACTGGATTGAGGCAAGAATAACCGAAGCTATTTATAGATTTATTAAAGTCAGCCACCCTAGATTAGCAACTATGGTGGGTATCCCAAAGACTCATAAAAATATTGAGGACCCACCCCTGAGACCCATTGTCTCAGGAAGCTATTCCAAAACTTTCAACATTGGCAAATTCATTGATACCATATTAAAAAATGTATATACCTTCATCCCGCATATGGTGAAAGACTCTTGGTGCTTCTTATCACAATATCCAGTGAAGGAGCTCGAAACTAGTGAACCTTACATCATAGTTACCATTGATGTAATCGATCTGTTTTCATGCATACCGAAAAATGAAGGATTATCAGCTTTTACCAATAGTTTGACCAAACATACTGACCTAGAATGGGATGTTATAAGTCTAATTGTAGAACTAATGGCTATAGTATTGGATAATAACTTCATTTATTTTGAAGGTGAGATCTTTAAACAGACTAAAGGCGTAGCTATGGGGGCAGCTTGTGCCCCCATCTACGCCAATTTAGTTATGTTAAACTGGGAAGACAATGTGCTATTCCCATCCAAATATTTTCAATATATTCGATACTATTCCAGGTTCTTAGATGATATTTATATCATCTGGCAAGCCTCAGAAACACTTTTAGTAGAATTTATGGAATTCATTACAGGTAGTAGTACATTTTTGAAATTCACGTATTCTTATGATGTCTATGGATTACCATACTTAGATACCTACATAGTGAATGACAGTGGGAAGGTACAATCCAGAATTCATAGAAAACAGACTTTTTCTAACAACTATTTGGATTATTCCAGTTATCATCCCCCTAAGGTAAAATATAATGTTTTTAAAGGACAGGTCATTCGAGCTGTACGAATGGTTTCGGAAGATGATGAATTATATAAAGAATTGAACCTAATTCAGGGATTTTTTAGTGAAAGAGGATACCCTTCTGACATGATGGAAGAAGTGGTATCATATGTTATTAGTCAGAGAGGTAGCAAATATAAATCTTTACTTGGATCAGGTGATGTACAGAATAAACCTATTATCAGCCATAATGGAGTCAATCCGAGTTTTCAACGGGCATGTATTATACCGTATTGTGTAGGCAGTGACCACATAAAAACAATCATAAGCAAATTTTGGTATCTGATCAGTACAGATCAGACCTTAGTTAATATCTTAGGTTCTAAACCCCGATTTATTCATAGAATGGGAAATAATATGAAGAAATTATTTGAACAACAGCATAACATTAAATATTTGGGTTTTAGTAACCAAAGAAGTACTATTAGCAACAAATGTGGATTTTGCAATTACTGTAAGTTTATGTCCAGTGCAAGGAAGATACATCTTCAAAATGGACATAAAAGCATTATTGTTAGTAAATCAGGTAATTGCAATACGAAACAGGTCATCTATCTTGCAATATGTGACAGGTGTCCTGCATTCTACGTAGGAAGAACTGAACGCCACTTAAGAAAACGCATATATGATCATATGTACAGCATTAAGACCAAAGATATACATAATGCCCTTTACAGACATATACAGGCATTGGGAAGTGAACATACTTTTAAGTTTTTCATATTAGATGTTATTTACAATGATCCAAGGGGTGGCAATTTTAAAAGCCTTATAGCTTTTAAAGAAACTTGGTGGCAATTATATCTGGATGCCACCAACCCACCTGGTCTTAATGAATGTATTTCTGTTAGATCTTTACTATTATAGTACCTAGGTTTAACATCAACAGAGATAAGGTTGACAACATTATTTGAATTTGTAGGTTTTAACTACGTGTTTTTTTAAGTTTGGTAGACACCTTTATACAGTCTTTTTAAGGGTATTTCACAGGTTATTATTCATCTGATATTATCATGCCATAGTATTTTCAACAAATGCTTTGTATATAGAACTATGTTAACATATATGTATATTATCTCTTTTAACAAGTATTTATATGTATTTTAAGCACAATTTATGCAATTTGTCACATATTTATGGTTGAGACATTCCCCAGTTTATTAGATCCACATACATATTTAAAAGTTTTAATATATTTATAATCTTCCTAAATATTTATAATTTTCTTTAATATTTACAACCTTACTCTTGTGTATAAGCTTTATAACATACATTAATTTAATTTATCATCATAATATTTTCATATATTTAATAGCATTGTACTTCATACTATTTCTGACTATTTTAAACTGATTTATATATATTTCTATATTATATATACATTTTTACATAGTATTAGGAATTTATATATTTATGCACTTTACATACATTTTCTACATACTTATTATTAGTATATTTGTATTTACATTATATTTTATTCTATATAGGACAAGTAAAGTAGTTATTTAAGAATTTATAATATATATTATGCCTTATTTTGCACTTTAACCCTGAACATAATACCACTGTACCACTGTGATGATATATATTTGACTGTCATCTCTGATTTTTTACAGATCTGTACCACTTACAGATATTTTGATAGGATTATCGTTCTATTTCTATTTTAGTTGTAGTGTATCTTTAAAAAATTCTTCAACTGTTCTTTGGCGCCAAAATGTTTATAAATTGAATGAGTTTTTACATTCATTTTCAGTTCTGAAGAAGACCATTGGATTTGGTTGAAAGCGCTAAACTGTCACAGTTTTCTGTGTTTATTTTTTTTGTTGTGCACAGTCTTTTTATGTATTCACGCTATTCTGTGTGAGACTTTCTGCTCAAACAGGAAGTGTTTTACGTGTTTGCCGTGGTTTATGGTGTAGTGTCGTGATGTCCATTAAAGGATTGTGAGCCTATTTGGGTACCAGTGGATTATTGAAGTTTGTCCAGCATTTTACTCGACTAAATAGCAGCATTACGCTTATTGGTGTGGCCGAAGGTATTTTATTGTAAACAGAGAAATGGAGAACTGACATGCATCACCCTTTAAAGTGCCATTGGATGCATAATACCACAGTGCCTATATTTATTTTGCCAGCCATTGCACAAATGAGTTGTCTGCCAGTGCCCATTATTGCACAGAGGCTGAAACACATGAGAACTCTTTTGGATGTCAATTCCTAGCCATATTTCCTAAGATTATTGAAGGAGAAACAATTACCACTGGAGAAGGTGAGGACACTTCTCCTTTTAGAGCACAGAGGAGCTATGAGGAGGAGCCCAACATTCTCTGTTAGCATTAAAGCAGTAGGCTTCTGCGGGAGGGCCATACCAGATTACAGTATAAGCCTGATGACTGAAATAGTTTGGTCAAGGCTGTCAGCCACACTACTGGCATCCAATGCATGGGAGACCAGTGCTGTCACCACTACAGTAACTTGAGTGGATGCAAAAGCCTGATCTCCTTGGTCAATGGGAGTCTGAAGTTAGTGTGCAGTCACCACCTCTGTATTGTAAGTATACCATCTTTTAGCTAAATAAATAACCTGCCTCTGGATACCAACATCTAATTGTTTTCTTATCCTCTGTTTATGTCTCAAGACCCTGAAGAGATCTAGAGGAACAAGGAGATGTACAGGAGCAGACTAGAGCACCTATTAGAATGCCAAAGTAAGTATACATGCCATTGCGAAAATGTCTGTATGCATAGTAACAGTTGTAGCCTGTAAAAGTAAGTCTGTATAACTTTAACACAGCATTACCACAACTGTCAGTACTGGCATAGCTTAAGGTTAGTAGTGTGAGTGTGCAATTTTAGAAGTGTGCTTCTGCATGCCCCGTCCTGCATAGGTAGCAAGTGGCACATCATATCAAGTTTATGTGCACTGAGATTATTAGGATGGCTGTGGGTTCAGTTCTCCCTCAAAATAAAAAAATTCTGTTGTCATGGCAGAGAATATTTGTCATCCCACTAATATCAGTGCACCGCTTTAGGGTCTATATAAGTAATATCAATAAGTAGTAGTTCCCTGGGTGTTTCACCGATGTACAGTACATGTATATGTCCATTGTGTGTTACTTGTACTGGGTATATTTATCCTGTGATCAGCATGTTTGTTATGTGTATGTACAGTTTTGCCATTTTCAAGGGTCAAATAGCATCACTGACCACAAGCACAGGTGTGCTGTCTTGATAAATAGCTCCTGCAGTTGTTATTCTCTCATGTAAGATTGGATATTGTGATGACTTTTGGCTTATGCCTCCCCTCCCATATGTTATAATCAAACAGATTGATGACAACCTGTGTAAGTGCTACTATTAAACAAATTATTATGCCTTATAGTATCATTATAAATATAAACATAGTTAAGAATGCAATGTTCATTATTTTAATATTTCTCTTCTGTCATCCTCTTTGTTGCTAACCTTGCTCCATCATACATTTATTTTGTTGTTTTTTTACTCATTTTTTGTTACTATTATATGTGAATAAAAGCAAAAAAAACCCACCAACGAAATGAGCACAATGGCAAAAACGGAGAGCAACTGGTCCAGAATATAAATCCAAGTTTTAATATAAACGCAAAGACTAAAAACACAATATACATGATAAAATAAGCTATTTCATGCAAATAATACAGAACATCAGATGAATACATTTAAATAACCCCCCCCTTATTATACCATACATAAAAAATTTCCATTTGTTCCTGGACAACAACCTCTCCCCATAAATACATTATCAAGTGAATAAACACGATATTTAAACATTTTGTTCATTTTATAATCATTGTGTTCCACTTATACCAAATTGTTCCTTTCAAAAGCTTTTAATTTCAATAAGCATGCAATGGAACAGTGGTCATTTAATCCCAGACAACTGTCAGCACTTAGGGTTAACTGCCATGTTAACTCTATTCTCTCAAGGTGTAAGGCACTTGGTCCACCCCTTTTCTTTTCCTGAATGCTATCTATAACCATATATTTAAACTGATGTTCCAAATATTCTTGAATATGTTTTGCCAAAGCATTATTTAAGCTATTTTTTTTCATATTATATTCATGTTCATAAATTCTCTGATTAAATTTTCTGATTAAATCTGTTCCATTCACATGCTTATTGAAATTAAAAGCTTTGGAAAGGTACAATGTGGTATAAGTGGAACACAATAATTCTAAAACTAACTAAATGCTTAAATATTGTGTTTATTCACTTGATAATGTATTTATTGGGAGGGGCTGTTGTCCGGGAACCAATGGGAATTTTTTATGGATGGTATAAAAAGGGCGGGTTACTTAAATGCATTCATCTGATGAAGTTCTGTATTATTGGAATGAAAGCACTTATTTTATCATATATATCGTGTTTTTAATTTTTGCGTTTATATTAAAACTTAGATTTATATTCTGGATCATTCGCTTTCCGTTTTTGCCATTACGGTCATTTAATTGGTGGTTACTATTATATGAGTTAGCAATGTGACCTGCCCTTAAAACATCAGCCTGTTGTACAGTCGGCAGCAGTAGCACCACCAGGACACCCAGCACATATGGGTTGCATCCTACTACAGTTGTCCCCACACTTCCTGACCGACCTATGCCATCTGTGACAATGACACTGAAGGGTGGTACAGTGGTACTCACCATACTCATCAGTAGCAGTGCAAATGGAGGTAACCCTTTTGTCACTCATCAGGAGCTGGAAACACTTGTGGGAGAGATAAAAGACAGGAGCTTGAATGCCCACATTGACAGCATGGATACCATGGTCTAGTATCTCATTGAGTAACGTCTCGGCCCAGAGATGACTCTTCCTTCTGAAGAAGGATCCAGTGGTAACAGTCCCCAGAATGACGACTAATTTCCCACTGGGTCTAAGCTAGCAGCATCTGCCTCTTTGAACAGCCACTGTTAACTCCCAGCCCAGTGTTCTCCCTTTCATGCCCAACCCTGTAAGTTGTACAGTCCCCTCCTCACTGTTGTTTTTCCTCTGTTTATCTAACATCCCCTTCATCATTGTGTTCGCCTCATTGTGTTACCCCAAACTCTGTCAGTCATGTGTGCTTTTCCTGTTATCTATCTATTCCTACAAAAGTTCATTATAAAAAGTGTAACATTCTGACAAATTATTGATGATTTCAGTAATTAAATAACTGAGACTATTGTTGTACTTCACCGGGATTATTGAGCTAAGAAGGTGAGAGTTATACTCGTATCCCACCAGTATCCTGCTCATTCCGTACTTCCTCACCTTGCTTTCTACCCTCTACTTGCTTCCCTTTCCTATCTCTATCCAACACTCCCATTTCCAACCTATAATCTGGTAAAAAAATAGATAAATACAAACCCACATGTGCCCGCAAAGGGCTTATAAAAAATCATCTTTCCGTGGTCATACATTGTATGACAGTTGGCAGGGAATGTCAATGCCCATATATAACTACTGAGGAATTACACTCCTTGTTCTGTGGCAAAAATAAAGAAAAAACCTTGTCATGTGCTAACAATAATGCCACTAGTTGTACAAATATGCTGAGTGTTGATGCAAGTCACCTAGAAATTATGAAACAAGGTAAAGTTAATAGTTTCACTTTAATGGCTTCCATAGCTTACTGTAGACATGAAGTGCTGTCTATTTGTGCAGGCTACTAATCTCTTTGAGGATGGTGTGCTGTTTTACAATATTCACTTCTCAGTCTGCAACTGTATTCTATTCCTCTGCAATGTATTTTTTTCTGATGCTTTTCCTATCAGTGCTTCTAGGGCACACCTGTCTAATTTCCTAGTTCAGGGAATATGTCTGACAAAGGCAAGGGTTTGTATCCATTCAGGTATATTCCTCTTTTCTTACTATCCTGTAACCCATTCCTCTAAAATGTGTTTTATTGCCACTGTCTCTCTGAATGATTGTGTGGCATGCCTAAGTAATGCTTTAGTTCAGGGTATATAAGGGAAAAGGTATGAGTTCAGATCCATTAAGGTGCATTCCTATTTTCTTGCTATCAAGTATTCCACTACCCTGAAATGAAACATTTCTATCATCAATAAGTAAATTTCATCAGGGAGTTTGGTACTTTCTAACCAAATTTATTCATGGATTTGTCTAGCATTGCAGAGCTAAGGAGTTGAGATATGGTCCTACCTTACCCCATCCTGCACATTCCTTAGTAGCTCAACATGTTCTATACTCTCTGTACATTTCCACGTCATCTCTGACATATACTCTTATTTACAATATTAATTCTGATCAAAAATAGATAAGTACAATACAAAATTGCCCATAAAGAGGTTATAAATCATTAATCATCTGTCTGTGTTCATGCATTGCTGTATGGGTCACGGAGATTAACATCGATGCTTATGTGCAGCCAATAAGAACTTGCACTCCTTGTCCAGTGAAGAAAAATCCTTGTCATCCACTAATTGCTCGCATCACTGCTCATCACCATGCCAATCTGAAATACAGTAAAGCTCATGCCATACTTCTAACTCCTTCAATGTCTCAGTGTACTCGTGAAATGACTTTCACTGTGTCAATGCACTGTGTGAGGGGTTTGAAGCCCCTGGGGATTGTATGTTGATTTACGATGTTCTGTTCACAGTTTACCAATGTGTTACATTTCCATGATATTTTTGTTTATGACCCCATTTAGTTTGGCTGCTTCAGTGGCTCCTCTTGCTAATGCGTAGGTATGACAAATGTCCCTAGGACAGACATGGGTTCACTTTCTTTGAGTGCTATCTTTCTTTTCTTGCTATGAATCTGCATGTGTGCTAGATTTCCTGATATGTATGTTTCATGACCCCTTGTAGTCTGCTTCAGTGGCTCCACCTGCTAGGGAAATGATGATATACTGGCATGTGAACTCAATTGATGGGTTTAGTCCCCTGAGGGTAACACATTTTCCTTTTTTAATTACATTCACATTATAGTTCAGGTGAACAACTTACACTGTGATGTCAGGACTGGGGGAGTTGATACATCATGTTACCTTACTGTATCTTACCTCTGATATCTAGGTTTCACATTATTCTACATCCACATATTGTCAAACCAACTTCTCCATTGTGTTTTACTGCCCTGCTTTGTTGGACAATTTTCTTTGCATTCTTCTGTCCATCTCTTTGGTTTCTGCTGCTATAGTGAAATCTCTACTCTACCCTTAGCCATCTATGATATTTTCCATGCCTTAGACTATTCCTCAGCATTTATACTGTACACTACATCAACACTGTCAATGTTTTTTTCCTGTCTATGTATGCAAACTCTACAAAACTACCAGAGGTGTTCATGTACATGTAATGTTTACACCAGCCACTCATACTTTAATCTGGCTGTGAGGTGATATAACATGATCTGACCACTGGTTTGTGCTGCGGCTGCAGTGAGGAGCTACCTGTCATATACAATGGCCTGGCTACATACATGGATAATAAGCTCTGAAGCTCGTTGACCATGCACTGTAAATAGTGCTGGCTTAGCCCTGGCTTAGCCATGATCATGGATGAGACATTTCTGAATCCCCGGGAATGTCTTCAGTTCCATTCATCTAAAACAATTCAGGTGAATGGATGCTCATTGCTTTCTCCTACACATTGTTTGCTGCGGCATTTAAATTCCATACAGCAAACTCATTATATGAGTTATGACCAAAATATTAAAGATATGCAAATTTTCAAAACTATTGCTGTAGACAGATGTCAATACCTTCTTTTTCCTGTTTCCGGGAAACATATATCCCAAACAAAAAATACCCATGTACTGCACTCAGTAAAAAAATTATTACAACAAATACTATAAATTATGCAAATTTGCATAAGTATTGCTATATACAGATGACATTCTTCTGTACTTTTTGGTCCAAAGCCACACACTATATGCAGCCTTCTTTCACAGAGTCTTATTTCTACCATGCTAGCATAAATTTTATTTTTGTTTCTGACACTGAAATATTACAGCTCTTATTAAAATATGCCATATTTCATACATTCCTGCACAAAGCAAAGTAACAGTTACATTTTCTGAATTGACCTTAACTCTAGAACCAAACCAGACTGTATGTTTTCAGCACATATTTGGAATTCTGAATTATTTCTGCGACAGTCCACAAGTGAACTATTAAGTAATATAAAATATGAACCTTCCCATAACCATTGCTATATCCAAATATCAATAGGTTAATTTCACTGTGGCTTAAGGTTAGAGATCCCCATTTGTTCGCTGATGCCATACCCACATATTTTTCTTTATTTCAATAAAGTTTTAAAATTAATATGAAAAATGTGTTAGATTCTGTATAATTTCTGTTTATGCTGTCACTCTATGTCCAAGTCAGATTGTATTTTGCTCAGTTTCACATATACTAACAAAGACATGCAGAATTATCTGATATTATGAGTGTATCTCTGCCTCTGCCTGTCTGTTTCTCTCTTTCTCTATTCTGTCTATATACACTCGCATTCACACACATACATATACACACACACTTTAGGGCTCTGATTCAACTTAAACTGTAAATTAAAAAGAAGGAAATGTATTATGTGATCATTTTTTTTGTTGGTGAAAGGGAAAAAATAATGAAAGCTATACAGGAAATGAATAATAATTATTAAAAACATTGCCCCAAATAAATACTTCAAACTTAGTTTGTGAGATTTCTTAAGAAGAGGTTAAAGATATATTAAAACACAAGAAATAATATAAACTATTCTATGCAGATGGTCTGTGATGGGAACTTCCTATGGGAATATTAGAAATGAAACAGGAAGTATATTTAATGATGGCCAATACTAATAGTCAAATAGAGAAGTGGGTGCCAAAAATCTAAAATGTGCAACTAAGTAACAATTAATAGGACCACATAGCATTACAGGGTGATTAGCTTAAAGGCACAGAAAAAGAGTTATGCATCTACCAGGCTATAACTCATTCCACACCTTTCAGCCCCAGAAAATGGACCGAAGCTCCAAAGGTGGTGGTGTCTCCATATTCATAAAGGATATTCACACCTCCAGATTAGCAGCCCAGCATAACGCATCTGAGATACTTCAGGTACAACTAACATTGGGTAAGATGGCGATTCAGGGCGTAGTCTGCTATAGGTCTCCAACCATGTCCCAAGACTTTCACTCCACATTCCTAAGCACCCAGGAAACTATTAAGGTCCAACACAACACTCTCATACTAGGTGACTTCAACTACCCCTCCATCAACTGGGAAAACTACTCATGCACCAATACACTGGCCCAACGCTTTCAGGAATTCATCAATTCCAATGCCCTGGATCAGCTCATTCTTACCCCCACTACAGAAAGCAACATCATTGACCTGGTTATTACTAACATGGGCAACCGTTGCTCTACACCAGCAGTCAATTCCTCCCTGGTTAGATCTGACCACAAGCTAATCAGCATAGAACTCCACATCTCACCCACACCCCCCACAAAGGTAACCATCATGAAAAACTTCTCCAAAGCTGACTTTGGGCTCCTAAAAACAGAGGTGGCTAACTTCACAGCACCCATGTCAATGGAAAATAGATGCATGACTACCAAATCATACACCAATGCACTGTACGAATATGTACATAAATGCATGGAACTAGCCATATCCAACAGAACCAGGACACACTCCTCCAAAAAAAAGGAAGCCAGTCTGGTGGTCCCTGCCATTAATAAACACTATAATAGAAGGAAGAAACTGTTGCAGGAAAAGGTAAAGTCCCAAGACTGGAAAAACTCCCTTATTAGCCTCAACAAAAAGTTGAGATCCCTCATCAAAACCTCTAAAGCCAGCTATGAAGGCAGAATGGCAGCAGACACTAAAAACAACCACAAAGCCTTCTATAGTTATATCAAGAATCGCCATGGCAATACCCAGGTTTGCTCACAGTTACTGCACAATGGTACCTCCTATACTGAGCCAACAGATATTGCCAACATACTGGCCGACAGATTCAGTGCCAAATTTACCCCTCCCCTCCACAAAGGACCAATCACAATACCGAATGAATGCTAGGCACCCAGCATTACTGCAGCACAGGTTAAAGCCGCATTGTCCAAGGCCAAGAATACAGCTTCCATGGGACCCAACAATATCCCTGGATGTGTTCTGCATGAACTACAAAGTGAACTGGCACCACATCTGTGTCCCCTGTTCACTCACAGCCTCACCTCAGGCTTTGTCCCTACCAAATGGCGCACTGCTACAGTCATCCCTCTCCATAAAGGGGAAGCGACTACAGACCCTGAGAATTATTGCACCATTAGCCTGATGAGTCTGATATGTAAGGCTATGGAGCTCATCATCATGAGCCTAATTAACAAGGATATAGGGAATCTCCAAACTGTAGATTCCACGCAATTTGGTTTTGTGAAAGGTAGATTATGTCTGCTCAACCTGGTTGACTTCTTTAAGTCAGTCACCAGAGCTGTGGATGAGGGCAAGGCAGTTCATACAGCCTACCTTGATCTGGCCAAGGCCTTTGATGCCATTCCCCACTCAGGAATTATTGATAAACTCACCAAACTAGGCATCAACCCCTATATCACTAGGTGGGTTGCAAATTGGCTCACAGATAGAACCCACAGTGTGAAAATAGCAGAGTCCAAGTTAGACTGCTGACCAGTCATGAGTGGAGTCCCACAGGGATCGGTCCTGGGTCCTCTCCTGTTTGGCATCTACATCTCAGAAGTCCAGGCCAACACAGAGGGACTCTGGCTGACCAAATCCACAGACAACTGCAAGCTGGGAGCCATTATTAACTCCCTCAAGTGATGTAGACATCCTACAGAAAACCTCACTGAGACCAATGACTGGTGTCGAAACTTATGGCCTTAAAATTAATGCCAAAAAATACGCAGTCATCCCTTTTGGGAAAAACTCATTTCCCACTAATTACCAAATCAATGGGAGCCAACTGAACACTGAAAGCATTATAAAAGATCTGGGGACGCAGATTGACAGCAACCTCTCCTTTGACCACCACATTGCCACTGTGGTCAGAAAGTTATTCTGTGTGGCACATCTCATTACCAAGGGTTTTGCATCCATGAAGAAAGAGGTTGTCATCTCTCTCTACTCTTCCCTCATTAGGCCAATCATCGAGTATAATGCCCCATTTGGCATGTACCTCACTAGACACATGCAACAGCTGGAAAGACCACAAAAGTACCTCACAAAGAGGATCATGGGCCTGAAACACATGTCCTACATGGACAAACTCAAAAAAGTCCAGCAATTCTCTGTCTCATATCATCTACTAAGAGCGATCTCTGCTTGACTTACAAAGCCATGTCTGACCCAGCTCTGTTAGAAATACTTGAGGTGTCTTCCCCTATTTTGACTACATGGGTTCTATCAGTGAGCCAGTTTGCTACCCATTTGGTAACATATGGATTGATGTCTAGTTGAGAGAGTTTATCTATTATGCCTGAGTGGGGAACAGTGTCTAAGGCTTTGGCCAAGTCAAGGTAGGCAGTGTGCACCATCTGATGGCAATAGACAGTGACTAGCAGCACTAACACTCACCCTCAGAAATCACTGTGCACAGTTTATGGCAGAGCAGGTTCATAGGTTCATAGGTTCATAGGTTCGTACTAGGCTATCTGCCCTAGGGCATTTATAAGTCTAGCCAGAGTGTATGTGGCTTACACCACCCCTTAGGATGAGAATACTACGCCCTTTTAGGGTTTCGTTTATAGGTTCATAGGTGAAGTGGAAACATCTGGTCCACCTGTATGGGCACTGACATGTACAAAGTGACAATGTGACACCTAGCAGTATAAAGTATGCAGTGTTCTATACAGGCTATGACAGGCAGAGCATGGTCGATTCCCACTGTACATCAGACATTTGCACATACAAACATACATGGCTGTCTACACAACTAGGGAATGTTGGGCTACTGGTTAATGGCAGTGGAGACATAGGTCACAGGGGGTCAACAGTATTTAAAGTAATTTCTTCTGTTGACTGGGTGGGAGAGCCACTATGTGTTCATACTGTGTGGCAGCTGTGATGGTGGGTCATAAGGGAGCACTATATGCATGTTCAGTGGGGCCCTATGATAGGCAAGCAGAGCTACCCTAGAGGATTCTTAATATGGTGGAACTGATGAAACAGAACCTGTGGGGGTGCACACCACCTGCCGTTTGCAATTATCATATATTTCGTGTGCTGACAGTCCCCTGAATCTGAACACCCAATGTACCTATGAAGCACATAGGCAATGGACAGAGTATGTGTGCTGCATAATATCAGTCTGAACACAGTCACTGTATAGCTTATGTAACCTGCTACTACCTTACTGGTCTTTGTGTGATATACATAGTGTCTGACATCTTCTAGAACCCATGTCAATGCCTCTGCGTATGATACCCATTCTATCAAGATTGCTATGCAGGGATACAAAGAATGACCAATCATCTGTAAGAGTTGCAGTGAGAGGTGGGTACTGGGTAGCGCAATCCACCTGCAAACCCTTTTGCAAATACGTGGCATGTCTTCTGCAAGACCCACATTATCATGCTCTTGACACACTTCTGACATTGCAGTATTGTGCAATTTTTCCTAGCCACAGCACTGACATCATAGTCTTCTGTGTTCCACAGATAGATACCTATTGGACAGGTAGCTTTTGAACCACATAAGGTTGGGCTGAGAGAGACTTAGTGAGGACATTTGAAGTAGCAGTTTGCTGTGACAAACTGTGCTGAAGGCTTTAGACAAGTCTAGAAATAAGGAAGAGACTAGTTTGACATTATCACTAGCTTTATTTACAGTATCTATATAGGTTAGAAGGGCAGTGCTAATACTATGGGAAGAATGGAAGGGGGTAGGAGTTCTTCCTGCAAGAGAGAGTCTAGCAATTGTTTTTGAATACATTTTTTCAAGTATTTTGGCAAGGGGAGATAAGATTGCTATAGGTCTAAAGATAGTAATGTCAGTCGAATTTCTCCCTTTGTGCAGAGGGATAATGTGTGACTTTTTCCAGAGAGACAGAATGTGAGATTCCTGGATTGACTTATTTATAAGGATTGAGACAGGATAGGCAATGCTACTGGCTGCTATTTTTAACTACTCGCTTGGAAAGTTATCAGCTGAAGAAGAGCACAGTTTGTTTGTTTAAGAGTAACTTTAATTAGTATGTGGGGCACAGGTTTGAAGGTGAAAGTGGATGTGGTGATATGTGGCTCCTGGGCAGGGTTGGGATTATATGTTGAGGAATCTTTTGTTAGAGATACTATACTATCTATAAAGTAAGAGTTTAACTGTATTGCAGTTTTGAATGGGAGTTATCAGAAGAGGGGCTTGGGTTGAATTTTTGGCCAGAATGTAAGATTTCTTTAAAGGATGTCCATATTTTTTAGGGTTGTGTTTAGTATTATCCTGAAAGTTATTATAGCATAGTTTTTTGTCTTCATTTATTTTGTTTTTAGTACGATTGCAAGGCATTCTGAAGTTTTCAAGATATTGAGTTGTTTTATATTTTTGCTATTCTTTCCTTGCTTTTTCTCTATCCTGCATTAACATCCTACTCTTTTTGGCTAGCCGAATTGCAATATTTGTTTGTAGTCTCTTCCTTCTAGGAGGTATAAAGCAATTTAGGATACTTAGAATGATTGTGTTGAATTCATTTACAGCATCATCTAATGGGAGGATTTTTAGGAAGTTCTAGTTAATAGATGATTGTGTCGTAATGTACATTTCTGGGTTAAACTTGGAAAGGTTGCATGTTTTATAAATAAGCAGTTTAAATGGGTGTGTGAGATGTCTGATCTTATAGCTTGGGAGATGATCACTAAGAGAATATGACATTGTACCTGTGGTAGAGTATTTGCTGCAGTATTACACTGGGAAAACTTCTCAGAATGTTACACACTTTTTCCATCTTTTGGACCCCTATGAATCTAAGATACTTACGGGTGTGGTCTCACTAGATATTGAGATACTAATTACTCACTAAACTAGGTATAAATCCCTATGTCACAAGATGGGTGGCCAACTGGCTCACTGACAGAACCCACACTGTGAAAGTAGCAGACTCCAAATCCAACTTCAGACCAGTGACAAGTGGAGTACCACAGGGTTCAGTCCTGGGTCCTCTCCTGTTTGGTATCTACTTCTCTGAAGTACAGGCTAACACAGAAGGTCTTTGGCTAATGAAGTTTGCAGATGACTGCAAACTAGGAGCCATAATCAAAACTCCTAATGATGTGGGCATCCTACAAAAGGGCCTCACTGAGACAGATGCCTGGTGTCAAAGCCATGGCCTCAAGCTCAATGCCAAAATATGCATTGTCATCCCCTTTGGTAAAAACTCTGTACCCATGAAATACAACATAGGCGGTAGTATACTTAACACCGAAAGTGTGATAAGAGACCTTGGGACACAGGTGGACAGTAGTCTCTCCTTTGATAATCACATCACCACAGTAGTCAGGAAATCCTTCTACATGGCACACCTCATCACAAAAGGTTTCTCATCCAGAAAAAAAGAGGTCATTGTTCCCCTCTACTCATCACTCATTAGACCCATTATAGAGTACAATGCCCCTTTTGGTATGTACCTCACAAGACATCTACAACAACTAGAAAGGCCACAGAAATACCTCACAAAGAGGATTACCAGCCTCAAACAGATGCCCTACACAGACCGCCTCAAAAAACTCCAGCTTTACTCCATCGCATATCGCCTACTCAGAGGTGATCTCTGCCTAACATACAAAGCTATGTCAAACCCAGAGCTGTTGGACATGCTCCACTTAAAGAAATCCCAATCCTCAGAGCTACATGCTCTAAGGACCTAAACCTTGTCACCACAATAAACAGAACATGCCAGAGGGATAGATTCCTGTCCCAGAGACTTCCCATACTCTGGAATAAACTACCTATCTATATCAAACAAAGCTCCTCATTAGCACTCTTCAAGAAAAATCTTGATGATTGGATGGGAAATAGGAAATTCACCCCGGGGATCACTTCTGTGGCTCTGTTCGACAGTGACACAGGAAAATAATTCTCTTGGGTGGCAAAAGCCAGGGTACCTTTTTGGCTGGGCTTGTATAGGCCCCAGGGCCGATAGCCTAGTACCTACCTATGAACCTATGAACCTAATGTAACGTAAGTAAGTAAGTAAGAGAAATAGCATGTCAGATCAGCATAGTAACCACTGGAAATCTACATGACTTCCTCCTGAGCAAAAGTCTGTACTAATATAGTGTTTCTTGGTTCTAGAAACTGCCATGCTCATTATTGTCAATAATAATTCAGCCTCCTGGATTCAGCCTAGTGGATTATTGATTACCTGATGACCCATTCATTTAGTAAGGCTCTTTTTCAGACTCTGCTGTTTCTCAGACCTTCTATTGCTAGATGCAGGAGGTGTATTCATTTTCCACATTTAAAGTTGTATATTATGGCATTGCCCAGTCCAAAGATGCAAAGTAGAAATTGGATTTTGGTGAGTTGTTATAAGACAGCTGAAGAAAGTACCTTCCCAACAAGTAAGGCAGTCTGCGAATTTGGAAGACCACAGCCTGTGCAAGGAGCAGGAAAGAATTGTAAAGCATATTCTGCAGAAGGGGGTACACTTTTTTCATGGTGGTGGTCATGCCCACTGTAGAATGCTACTGTAACCACTACCCTGGGTTTGGTGACCTGCAGGTAAATATTAGATATTGTTGCACAGATGTTCATCAGAAGGTGGCTCCTGCTCTGAGTGTAGTTAATGGATGGGAGTGAGCTGGCCTTACTTTAGTTTTCCTTTGTTAGACAAAGGAGCAGAATGTGAATACAAATTGTTTCCCTCTTATAATGTTCTAGAAGTCTTGAAGTGGGGGGATTGCTAATTATACTCATCTGTCCCTTCCCTTTATTTGGCAACAAGTAGACTCACTTATTGACCCTCTTCTCTCACAGATGGATACAGATCCATTATTATATGCCACAGGAAAATCCATATTTTTAATTACATTAGAATTTTACAAGGCAGTATCTCCAGTTTACATTAATGCTCCTGAGTGGTGTTGGTGGTGTGATGAGTCAGTAATAGCCTCAAAGATATATATGCTTGTAAATTGTCCCACATCTTTCCTCTTGGTGAATGAGATCGAAACAGTGTTCAGCTATCTGGAGTCCTAATCTGTTAATCTGTTGCTTGACTTCAAAACATTGTTTAGGGTGGTAACTATTCCTTCTCAGATGCCAACATTTCAGGGATTTATTTTTTGGTATTACTAAATGACAAACACTGGTATATAATAAAGATGTTGGATAAACAATGGAGCCTTGTTTGTCCAGTCATTGAGATGAGATGGTGAAGAGACATTTCTACATGGAGGTGACAGCAGATTTGTACCAGAGGTATAACATGCAGTCAACTAGATTATGATCAGAGTTGGGGCAATATCTGAATGTACTAACCTGAGCGTTCTGCTATGGGGGGTATAAGGAAGTAATGATATCATTATCAACAACATTTATGGTGCTGTGAGGTCCCAGTGTTATTTGTGGATTTGTATAAGTACAGTTGTTATTATCCTTTTGGTATAGCATTGTTTCATTATTTCATGCTGACATCTAAGTTATTATGTTCTGTTCATCCTTCTTATGCACATTGGCACTTTTGCAATATGATAATGGACTCCATGTGAATTCCCAGTTCTATGTCAAATGTGTCATCACTTCCATGCCTATATCATGGGTTTGTTCCCAATTTCCCATACTCTGTTTTACATTGTCATTGTTATTAATTCTGAAGATGAAACACACAATTAAAAAAGAAAACCATTGGTACACATATATATAAATAAAGCATGAGTAGAGATTTAACCTTACATTAAATAGTTATGTTTTCTAGGTTTCATGCACATTTCATATCCATGTTTTAAACAGTTTAGCTTTTATATTCCTCACAAAAAATGTCATTTCAAAAAATTTGGATGAAATATCCCAAACTGCACCAAAGATCTGTTGACTGACTCATATACAAAATTTGTTGTTTGATATCATGTACAACATATTTTATGTGCATTTATTTATGAAGGTTTATTGCAGAAGCTTAGCTGGCATAGTGTGAAGGGTATAGTTGACATGGGCACCAGGAGTTATGGGGTGCAAATAGCAGATCCATTTTTTTCTAGTGATGTGTTTTGGTACAACCCGATTGGGGGGGGTGGCACCATGAGACAAAGAACCCAGCAATAACTATGGGTGCTGGTAGATTTTGTAGTAGCACTTGGTAATTCAGAACATCCAATACTGCAGAGACTTGCAGGTTCAACAAAAATCTGCAACTCTACAGAGAAAACAAGTTGCTACCCGGGCATATGCATATAAGGATCCTTAATTTGCCTGCATAAATAAGGATGCTGTTTTGGTAACACCGAAAGAAGTAATGGGAGATATTACATTACAATTGCTTGATAGCAGAAGCAGTCAATAAACCTGTCTAGTCTATCCTTTATGCTTAGCATTCCTTCTGCATCACTACACACCCCTTACCCTTTCCACCTATCCAATGCCCACTGGCCTTCTGAGCTCTTTCTACACCTATCATTCTGGTAGCCCATTCAATAGGTCCACAGCTCTGTTACTTCTGTAGATTCTGACATCATCCCTTTCATTGCAAGTCTCTATGCCTTAAAATACAACCATGTAGTTATCCATTTTTCCAGTTTTATTCTGTCTCCATCCCTCTGGAATTCCTATCAGCCTGGCTGTGGAGCTGTGTCAAGGCCTTGCTGAAGTCCAGGTAGACTTTGTCTTCCGGTTCTCCCCTCTCAGCTCTGCTCTTCTTTCTATAAAACCATGTCTGTTGCTGTGTTTGAGACTGTTATCCTCTAAAAACTGCTATCAGTCTTCCCCTTAGGATTTTCAGCATGACATTCCTTGCCACAATTGTTAAGCTAACTGGTCTGAAGTCCCCCTGACATTTTCTGCCCTCCCTTGTACAAAGGAACAACAATTGCTGCTCTTCAGTTCTCTGGCACGTCTGCTATAACCACTGATCTGTTGAAGACTTCCATCAGGGGTGTTCTAGAAGACATGCCTGGGAGTTAGCTCATCTTGTTCTCGAGCTTCATCTTCTGTAAGGGCACAGGTGCCACTGAATCTCCTCCATCTCTATCCTCCCACATGTCCCTTTTCTCTCCATTCTTCTCCTCCTCCCTTCACAGCATGGCACCCTTCCTTCCCTTTCTTTTGTGAAGAATGAAGCTAAGCAGTCATTCAGTCCCTGTGTTTTCTCAGACTTCTGTGATCTCCCTCCCATTTAAGCTCAACTTGGCTATTTCTGCCCTTCTTTCCTTCTTTCTGTTTAGTATGCCTCTGCTTCTCCTTTTATCCATTTTCTAACTCCCCTTTCATCTTTAGCCTTTGCTGCCCTTCCCATCTTCATTGCATCTTTGTTAACTTCCTTGTACTGTGGCTCATCCATCTCCAACCCCCTCCTTTCTACTTCTTGGTGGCTGTATTATTTTGACATAGCTGATAGCATAACACTGCAATGTAGCCACATCAGCATTTTCATCTTTCTTCTTTTTTTTTACTCTTCCTCACATGCTCATCCACAGCCCTGAGTATTCCATCCTTGATGTAATCTCATAGCATGTGTACTTCACTATTCCTTCCCAGTCAATTAACATCCACAACTACCTCTTGTTCTAAAATCCCACACCATAGTCTATGACTTTTCATTTTTACCCTCCCCATGCTAAACCACACAGTGGCAAGATCACTGTTGGCTAATGGCACCTTAAATGAATGGTCATGGCACAGTTTTCATTGGTTAGGAACATGTTCAGAGCTCTATCCTTTCTAATACAGTGCAGCAGCTGGTAGCAGATCCGTCATGGTGCCAAATCTTAGTCAACTCTCACTCCTCCCCTACACTGGAGTTTGGAATTTTCTGTTCTGCTACTGACAGGTCCAGATTCATCATAAGTATTATCATCCTGTAGATTCAGAGGTTCTTGCTAAGCCTACGGCCAAAGAGGACCATCAAGAAGCTCAGCCACATCATCCGCTACTGTTGGGAGTTTAAAATGCACCTCATTAAGTTTACTTTCTCTGCATATCCCTGTTGAAAATCTGTGTTCACCCATCCAGTCAACTACATTGGTTTTAAAAGTTTCTGAGGAAGTACTCTGCTTGATGGGTAAGGACAGCCTACTCCAGAAGTGAGGATACATTGGGTTAGGTATCTAGCTTCCTCGTACCCCCCCTCATTTATTTATCCAGTCATTCATCCGTACCTCTTGCCGTGTCCTGTACATTAACTGCCAGGACACTTAAAATAGCTTCTAACCCTGAATGTACCTTTGCCTCATTGCATGTTTGTTTGTTTGATCTTCTTCCTCCTTTCTGACCTCACATCGGATATCCTCCTTTATGTTTATTAATAATTCACCACCATGTATCCCTTCTGTCTCATTTCTGAACAGCTTATCCAAAGCACCTTGATGTCCTGTCCCCCTTTTATCACTGATCACTGAGCCAATGTCCATCCTCTTCTCCTGAATCACTGCTTAAATTCTTCATCATCCTATCCAGACTGCCTTCACTATGCAGTAATACTCTCCAGCTATGGTCCAAGCCACCTGTATTTGCTCCTCTATTATATTTTGCATCTCATTTTTAACTTGTCTATGGCCCAAGCATCTATCCTCACCTCTTCTGCTTCTGTAATGCTCCATATTTCCATCAGCGGTTAAAGGTACAATTATGCAAATGTACCTTTCCTACCCAACACATAACACAGCTGTCCCTTCTGGGCTACAGTGCAGACCAAAACTTGCATACAGCAGGTCTCTCTGCCAATTTTCCCTGTCATCCTACTAGTCCTAAGACTAACCCCCTTGTCCTCTACCACAGCTAGTCATTATACTTCATAATCCTCACTTTCTTCTATGTGCCAACTGCTGATAGTGATAACATTACCTTTGACTCCCTTTCCTAACAACTTTCTGACAAAACTATGTCGCATCTTGATACAACCTTAGATGATGCATTTGACAGGTGCTTACATGCACAACAACATATATCCTTTCCTACATTTAGATTATCACTTTGTCTCCTCCCAAATTTTACGTACTCTAGGCCATGAATACAGATTTACTGAAATCTGGTGCCTCTTTTCTCACTTGCTGATCCCTTTTATAATTCAGTCTACAATCACCAGCATGCTCTTCTAGATGTCCCTCCTTTCCTTCCTGTCTCATCCCACAACACTTCCTATCTGTCAGCCTTGCTCATTGTCAGTTCTAATTTTCCCCCTTCATGTGGACTATGTAAACTCTTCCCCATCCCTCCTGTACTCTTTCTACAAGACCCTTCCATTTTCTGTCTCTTTAACTCACTGGATATACCATCTAGCTTTGTGTTCATCACTGCTCAATTCCATCCTGCTCATCTACTGATGTTGGCTCATGCCTTGCCACATCGTCATCTATGTCCAGCTTAACATGTTTCACTATGCTTTGTACCTTTTCCCTTCATGCTGGCTTCCTTCTCCTTGTCCTTTTGTTCAAAGCTGCATCTTTCACTTTGCCCTCACCTCACTTGCTGTACTCCTATAAGAATCTTCGCCCATGTCCTGATGTCCTCTGCCTTTTTCTCTCCTATCTTTCCCACCTCATCCTGTCTGAAGGCCTCCTGTTGCTTCCTCCTGTCCAATTTCTACCCTACACTTTTATGCCTGACAAATCAATTCACTAACCTCTCTAGCTTCAAAACTCTATTATGAAGATTCCCCGTTCTCCTGCTGTCCTGACATCCACTGCCATCCCAAAGTTCTCAGAAACAAATAGCTGCTCTACATCCTAAGCACCCCATAAATCCCTCCCACACTCCTCACCATTTTTGGCTGCCATTTTTGCATTTCATTTTATTTTACTTTATTTTTACTTTTCTGTGTGCATCTCTCTCTCTCTCTCTCTCTCTCTGTCTGTCTCTCTCTGACATATCTGATTAATCTTTTACTAGGACTGTACTATAGGAAATAGGTCAGATATTTAAAAGTAAGGGGGGATATGAAAGGCAGGGTAACTGAACTTTAATCTTTCAAAGGGAAAGATCTTCCCAATATGACCACATCTTACTCAGCAATACAAGTAAATGAGATGACTGGGGAGGCTTCTAAAATCAGATTTATATACAGTGTGTAACTTGAGCCACAAGGATTAAGCGCACCGCACTAATAAAGTGGTTAAAGTGGGGAAGTCAAAATATTCACACAGCAATCTCACCACAAAAAAAAAAAAAAAAAAAAAAAAAAAACCTATTTTTTTTTTTTTTTTTTGCAGTAATGTTATTGCTTGGCTGGGTAAGCTATGTAGCACATTGAGGAGAAAGAAGATCATGATGAAACCAGCCTATATGTGGAGAGAGGATCATTTGCATATGCATTGAGTGCTGTGAGTAAAACTGAGTACAAGGTCTTTATGAATAGCAAGGGGCATTAATGTGTCATTCAACTGCATACCACCCCAAATCTATTGAAGTCAAAGATTTTAAATTCCACCTAATGTCAGTTAAGGGTACCAGCTATAAGCCAAAAAAACTAAAAATGGTAACAAAGCAGTATCACCATGCAGTTCGTACAATTAAACCTTTTCCTGTTCATCTTTGTTTTTGCATCATTTAAGCCCACTTGTTGCCACAAGGACCCAAGTATTCATATACAAAACACATGAACAAATAATAAACTGTTTAACATCTCAGGGGTCTTCATGTACTGTTCTTGTAGCCTCTCTGTAGCCTGTGAGTTTTTATCACTTAGTTTTACCATTTATCCCATTCTATAGCTTTCTCAGCAAAGCAAAACTTTTTCCTGTCCTTCTTTCTCGTTACATTTGTATATTTCTCTGTTTCACTCTCTCTCTCTCTCTCTCTCTCTCTCTCTCCTTTTGGATTGCATCCATTTTGTCTACTTTTGTTCTTGCCTGACAGCTCATAATTATGATTTTTTTTGTTCCCCATGACCTTACACTGATGTGACTTCTCACGTACATGCTGTCATTCCATGCAGTGAATGATATTTGAAGCCTTTACACAGCATCTTATATCAAATAGTTAAGGCTCTGTTGGCTCAGCTAACAGTACTGGCCTATAGTATCATTTCTTCTCTATTGTTTGTGTGACACAGAGATGGTTATATTTTATATTTAATAGGCAAGGTGCAAAGACAGTGAAAAGCTAGGAATTTATGAATTCAAAACTGACTATTTCATTGCATCTGATATTGACTAACAGTGTGCATATCTATGTATAAGCCTACAATATAGTTTGTACCATAATAGTATAGAGCCTACTTTGAAGTGTCTGTTCTGGTAACCTGATGTATGTTGAAGACAGTCCCTAAAAGCAGTGAACTGGCCAAGTTTCCAAATTATTTAATGAATAATAGCATAATTCATTCTTTTTATGCCATTGTTATTGTCTGCCTCTAGGCTGTATATTAAAAAGGGTAATGTGCTTAGGGACTCCTCAGGTTTCATTTACTTTGTAATGCTGCCAGTCAGCACAACTAGAATGGAATTCTAAGTGGCCTTTGTGCAGTTCCCAGCCAAAGGATTTATTTCCTTCTTTCTCTCTTTCTCTGGAAATATTTATTCATTCCATAATTGCACACTGTACCCCTGAGATTGTAAAAGCACGTTGGATAGGTCCAAGTCATTGCATTACATGTCTGAAGTGCATTATAGAAATGCATGTTTTGTCACAGTTTGGCAGCATGTTTTGCTGTGGATTTCTTAAAGTCAGGTGTGAATTTATTTTCACACATTAGAGGTTAAGCATTGGAGTTCATAACACTTTAACCTGTATGCTTATTTTATCAACTGCTCCTTTTCAATATGTGTGTGTGTGTGTGTGTGTGTGTGTGTGTGTGTGTGTGTGTGTGTGTGTGTGTGTGTGTGTGTGTGTGTGTGTGTGTGCTCAATGTTTTCCCCTCCATCACTTGAAATTTACTCAAATTCATCTAAAATAGATTTGGCAGTATTCCTTTAGCCAATCATACTTCCTCAAAATTCCTTCCCTTGAGTTTGATTAGGACAGTGTTTAATAATTCATTGACCGACTTGCTTACAGTTCCATATATCCATATATTAGGCATGTGCATTAAATCCACATTCTATATTTTACAGATTTCACTAATAACTGTACTTGGCTTGATTTAGTTTGTCTGGGATAAACCCATTTACATGAGAGATGTGGAGAGGAAAATGCAACAGTAACTTAAAGCACTATAAGTCACATGTTACATACAGACTTCTAAATAAAAGTCCATGGATTTTTCCTTACCACTATTCCAAAAGCATGCATGTGGTTGGTAATGCGGCCACACAGAGTGTGGCTATGAGCAGTGTGAATCACACTGTAGTGATAGGCTTCCTAATGTGCTGCTTCAAAAGTGAGTGTCTCAGAAGTGAATTGCCATTATACAATGACCCCCCCCATTAATATTCCAAAATGTGCACACTGATTGGTAAGTGTGCATGTTGTAAATCAAAGTTTTAGTAATGGAAAAAGGTCCGGTCGCCCGGACGTTTTCCATTAGTATAACTCTTTTTTTTTACAGCAATGGAGAAAGCAAGATCTCCGTTGCTTTTTAAACACTGTCTCGCTATGTTAAAAGAGTTTAACATAGTGAGACAGCTTTAAAAAAAGTAATGGAGATCTTCCTAGCTCCGTTGCTTTTTTTAAAGGTGTTTCGCTATGTTAAATGGGTTTAACATAGCGAGACAGCTTTAAAAAAAGCAACGGAGAATCTCTGTTGCTTTTTTTAAAGCTGTCTTGCTATGTTAAACTCCTTTAACATAGTGAGACACTTTGTAAAAAGCAACGGAGATCTTGCTTCGCCCTCATGACCAAACCACACCAACCGTGGGTAAATCCATTATTACCCACACCCAGGCGTGGGTTATTGCTATAATAACCAATATGAACCATTCTTGTCAACTTTCCAGAATTTTGCAGAAAACCACTGATTTTGCCTCATATGTCTACCCTGTCCCTTCTAATTTTTTTGATTTTCTGATAAGTCACTGAGGTTACAGTCAGTCAGTAAGGTAATCTTGAATTAAAGTTTCATACTTGTTGTTGTTCTGAAAAAGTATATTGATGCAGCATCTGTTGTTCCAGGAAAGCTTTTGAATGAATTAAGAGTAATAGTTATAAATTGTTTTTGATTTTGTGCCTTTTTTCCACTATTATGTTTGGCTTTGTCCAGAATTCTTGAGTAAAGAAGTTGAGAGGTATTCTATGGGCCACTCCAAAACTTGAATTCATCTAGATACCTCCCTCCCAGGAGGAAGATGAAAAGACACTGACTACTCGTTCCTCGTTACACATGTACACCGCAATCAAACATGGGCTGTTAATAGTGCATTCAGACACCTTGCCTCTGCACCACACAATAGATGTGTAATATAGTGACGATAATTAAAAAACAAATAGGCTAGTTACATAGACTCATTTTATGGTTAATACAGCATTCTTATGCAACGATTCAAATAAATATGTTTAATATCCAGTGTTATCAACAACGGAAGAGTAATGTAAAAAGAAGATGAAAGCACAAGGAAAATATAAATTATAATAATGACTCTTTCATATTATTGAAGGAAATATAATCTCCAGAACATGTAGTTGGCAGAGTTGCAGTAATATTTAAGTAAATAGTAAACGTGAATGTATAAAGTTGACTAAGTTGAACTCATTGAAGCCTAAAATGGCTTTTTTGTATATTTGCTGTTCACAACCATAGCTCCTTATGGTGTCCAGACATTTTTGGGTCTGGCTTCTTTAAGCAAATTGACAGCTAATAATAGGCACTATTATAAAATGTAAGGAGTAATTAACAAATTACACTAAGATTGTTAATCTAGGATGTGCTACAGTAGAGAAATTAATCACTATTTGTCACCTAATACTGATGTTTTCATATTTCGGATTGTATTTCATAATTGAAAGAGTATGGTTTGATATACATCTTGAGAGACATTGAGTGTTATTTATATTGGTAATTTTACAATTAAACATATGTTTTCATATTTCTGGAAATATTTCAATCGATATGCACCCATAGAAGAATTTCTTGTTGTCATATGAAAGCTTATATCTGATTAACAAAAATATTCTAACAATATATGTCTAGGTTGTACAGTTTCCAAGATATGAGAATTTGTTTGTGAAAAATTATTAAAAATATAACTTGGGGCCTGTGTGCATTATAGTATATTACAGTATTTATGGAAAGACTAAGAATGCACTATTATCTCTATAAAAATACTTCCTACTGATAACATTGCTATTAGTGCAATTTTAATAGCTTTTGCTATTCACAAAGTATTTACATTTATCTATCTAATGCTTTTTAAGTTTTTTTTTCAGAAAATAGTTAAGAACGCAACTGTCTAGGCTGCTAGAGGTTTGACATTCCATACACATAGGTGTTAATGAGTTAACTCAGAAGCATAACAGAACAGTGGCCCACACTATGAATGTTTACTGATCCATTTGTTGCACAAGTGATAAAAGTGATAAACAGAAACATGCCCAGGAAAGGTCTAGACTAGGAGCTGTAAGCAAATGAGTTTCTAAAACATAGAAGGGCAATACAGAAAGGTAAGATAAAAGATAACATAGTAGAGTCCATATGAGTTACATTTATTTCTAGGTTTTGAAGTTGTGTGATAATACCTGCTCATGGAAAAGTCTAATTTAGAAGAAGGAATAGATATGAAGTACAGAAAATAACAAGAGTAAAGTAAGTAAAAGTGATGTGGACTGATAAGGGAAATTGTGATCATTTGTGTTAAAATAGTTGTATATTCAGCAGTAAGGAAATTGTGATTAATACTTTGGATACGTAGAGTTTAGACAGTATACCATTATTTCACATGACATGACATGACCGGCAGTCGCAGTAGTAGCTGAAATGAATAAAAAAAATAATTTTTAAAAGTTGATGAACTATGACAGCTTCTAATGCAAATAATCTGTATCATATTTCTCAAAGTCATATCAGTAGATCTGAAATACTCATATGGGATATAAAGCATATTCCAATTACTGCATCACAACTCCAACACAACTATATACGATGCATGCAGTCTTGTCCAGAAGCTTCTTTGCAAAGACAAGCTGAATGTGCTGAATCACTGATTCCAGTGAGAGTTATGCAAGTCTGTATAAACTTGTTATAGAATAGTTTTTTGAACATATCTCAGTTGTAAATTTTGCAACTATTTATAGGTTACTGTAAGTTTATTTGTGATAATGGAGAATACTGGACCACAGTTTTGTATGCTGCTTAGAATGTTATGGTAGTAGTATAGTCAGACAATGGTACACTGCTACAATAACACTATAGACATTATCAGTATTTTATGAAAAGTCACAACAGACAAAACCCTAACAAAAAAGTAAAAAAAAAAATCTCTGTTTGAATCACTTAAACTGTTATCATCAAACATTTCATTCAGTAAGTGAACTGGTCCAGGGACCCTTTTCAGCCATGACCCAAACCAATAAGCAAAAGCAGTTTGTAACTATAACATTACCATAAAATAAGCATAAATGGATGTTTTACAATATAAACATGAATAGAATTGATAATTTACAATGTAAGCATGCATAACACCTATGCCCATTCCATATAAACATAGATTAATCAAAAGAAGAAAACAAGGATATGATACAGAAACCATCTAAAGGAATGAACTTCATTCTAACCAGTGCATCGTAATGTAAAATCTTGGTGTGCAATATTCTTTTTTTGGGGGGAGTGTATATAGTTATGGATTTTTAAATATAGTCTATAGTGTTACATTCTTATACATTGTATTGAACGAGAACTATGGTCAGTGTCTATGTTTTAATTTTAGTTTTTCTCCCCCTTTTTTAGAGTAACTAAATATAAGGGCCTCTTGGCTTGACCCTTAATTACATTATTTTGACAAACTGGTAGTGTCCATTTTGTGCATGTAAATGGGTGTTACTAAAAGTGGGTTTACAATATACCCTAAAACAGATCTTGCTAATATCTCTTACCAAATAAACTGTTACATCTAGAAAAGCTATACTGCTACATAACCATTTACCCGTGTAAATGAAAAATGATGTTGTATTGTTTAAATACTCAAAAACAGGAGGAATATGTCATCTATAAAGTGTGTATATAAAGACATTTTGTTCATATGTAGTGAACTAAAATATTGCGCTCTTCCCTCTTATCTAACACTAAATTTATAAATGAAGATATTACCACAGTGCCCATGGCTACTCCCATAAATTCTTGAAACTATTTGTTAATAAAAGTAGTTGTTAGAAAGTACAAAAAATCATATGAAGTGACTATTAAATTCATGAATGCTGTTATGAATGTAATCTGAAATTATTTCTAAACCAACATTTTGGAGCATCACTATATATACCACCTTTACATCAAAAGTGTCAAACAAACTTCCATTGAAAAATCGACTTTATTCAGTAATTCCAAAAAATTCCACACGTTTCTTAAAAATGATTTTGATCATTGAACAAAATTAATAAGTAGTCTGTCAGTCAAAATGGCTAATGGTTCTTTCTTTGAACAAGTTGCAAATATAACCAGTCTGAGTGCTGGGTTAATAACTGAGTTAGGAATCTTGAGAATTCCCAAAAATTTTGGTATTCTGGCCTACTTAACATAAAGAAAATCATACAAATCCATACAAATATGGCTTGCATATACCAGCTCTAGTATTTACTATTTGTAAGCTTTGCTGATATTGAGCAAAGTAAATTCCTTGTAATTTTAAAGATCTTGCAACAAATCCTGCAGTTCTAAAATATATCTTCCATGAACACTATTGTCCTACTTTATTTGCATTAATTATTGTCTCTTTAGTTTTGCATAAGGTACATAATGAAGTTTTTTTTCTGCAACACCAAGAGTATGTTCATATTTCTTTTGCTAAGTGGTCTGTTTAGGATTATTCTGATCTCTCTACTTCACAGGAAAATAGTCTGTATTTTAGGTGGGTGTTAAATGTACTTTTTGTTTAAGCTGATTAATGTCCATAATGTTTAAGGATAATATACTTAAGGATGCTATACTTAACTAGTACTGTAAATTCAATTTATCTGTAAAATTTTCAGTTGTACTACAGGGTACAAAGATTAACCTTTTGCTTAAAATATACAGCTCAGTATGGTTCCTTTAGTTCTACCTTGTGTAATTCTTGTTGGTTTCCCTGACGTAAGTTGTTCTCATGTAGGGAGATTGTTCTGCTGATACTTGACATATTTGCTAGTGTTTTGTTCTAAAAAGCAAAAAATAAATAAATAAATAAATAAATAAAAAATCCTGTGATGCTTCTTCATTGGTATATGTTGGTCTTGTTTTGATTAATCCTTGATTGGTTGTTACTGCCTTCTTTCTGTTGAAAGAAGTTACTTTACCATTAATATAATTGACATATTTGCTAGTGTTTTGTTCTAAAAAGCAAAAAAATAAATAAATAAATAAATAAATAAAAAATCCTGTGATGCTTCTTCATTGGTATATGTTGGTCTTGTTTTGATTAATCCTTGATTGGTTGTTACTGCCTTCTTTCTGTTGAAAGAAGTTACTTTACCATTAATATAATCTTGACAGCCTCTCAGATTTTTTTTCTGGCAAATACATCACATTCAGACTTCCCTAATTTAACAAAGGTGTCATTAGGATTTGAGTGTTTACACTGAAGAAGCTCTTGTTGAACGATGCATGTTAAGATATATAGCTCTGTGGTTAAATCTTTTATTGTATTCTGATTATGTCTAATCAGAATAGTCATAAGATTGCAGTCCCCTTGGTTAAAAAAAAATTCTTGCAATCAACTTCAGATTGGTGATTGAATATTTTGTGTCTCTTGAGTACTTAAGCAAGCTGTGTTGGTATTTTCAGTCATCTTAAAATAGTTGAATATTTCCTCAGTCATTGACTTTTCCTCTAACTGTGTAAGAAGATCAGTCTTTATGCCTTATGCCTAAGCTTTAATGCCATTTTAAATATTATATGATTGTAGAAGATGCAGCCTTTGCCCTGCAGGAGAATGAATCTGCAGATGTCAGCAAATATTTAAAGGCAGTGATATGTAGAGCTGATCACCTTTTGATTTAAGATAGAAGATGGTGATAGCAAAATGCAGCATGATTGGGAAATTTGTAATACTAGACTTATAACGAACTGTACTACTACTACAAAACGTAGGTTTCTTTATGCAGAAAGAAATAATGATTGAGTATTGATCACTGAAAGGATGAGCACTTTTGATCAACTAAATTGACATGGGAAAGTCTAAAATGTGTAGTGCTTCAAGCTATTGTTAGGTAGATACAGGTGAAAACCAGCTGTAAAAGTGAACATTTTGCAAATTTGTTACATAATATAGATGAGCATCCTAAAGACCAGATTATTTTAAAATCTCCCATTACTAGATAACTATGATTTCACAGATGGTAATACAAATTCATTAAGTACATTGAGAACATTGACAGTGAAATTGGGAAAGTAGTTGCAAATAAACAACATCTTGTGAAATTCTCACTGATAATATATTTAGAATCAGTATCCCTAAAGATAACGAGACTGCAGTTATAGAGCATTTAATGAACTTGAAATAAAACAAAAAACACTATTTTATTTTAGTGGTTTACTGGTCTGTTTCTGTGAAAGATCTGTAAATAACAATTAATGTGGTGTATGAGTGGTTGAGAACGATACTAATTGTGCAACATCCAATGCATGTAGCTTTTGCATTAAGCAGAAATTCTCTAGCATAGCAAATGTATTTCCAGCAATACATATGTTTAAAAATCCAACACTAATTCCATAAACCTTACTAATGTTTGCCTGAATTTTATAAGGGCTCTGCCCACATTTTTGTGACTAATGGATAGATGCAGTGAACTCAGTGTTCTATTAGTAATGAAGAGAAAGGATGAACAGGTAAGAAAGAATAAAGGTTCTTCCATATATGGAGATAAGGTACAGAGAGTACTAGAGAGTGATTGTTTAAGGAAAATAGAGACAGAAAAGCCAGAAAGCTGGATAATGCATACAGACATCAGAAGTTGAGTCTGTATTATGCTGTGGATGTAGATATAATGTTTAAAGGGAATGATCCAGGTAAGATCTACGTTGCAATATGCAGAGGGGTAGAGCGAGAGAGAGACAGAGAGAGAGAGAGCTGGATGTCAGTCAAACTGGTCAAGTAATAGATTATCTAACACTAGATGTGGATTGGTGAAGGGATCAATTGGTAAGCCTTTTTGGGGTTTTCCAGTTGCAGTTAGCAGTTGTTTGAATGCTGTGTTGTTATTTACTAAATGAGTATGGGGCCCTGGGATGGAGCATATGGACTGTGTGCTTGAAAAGACAGCAACAGTAAGTAGGTAAAAAAAGAGAAAACAAGCAAGGTGGACTACAAACATGCACTCTACATGTAGATAGTAGCATGGGAGGTAATGGAATGAACCTGCACTAGAAGATGATGATGTAGCCTGACTCCTCCATCAGGTAAGTGATGGAATCCACACCTGAAATATTCAGTAATGCACTGGTTCCCATTGGTGTTATTATAGGCTAGGATAAGCCTGTTCTAAACACTGATCTTCTAAAACTTACGGTTAAAACTCAGGTGGGTTTAAATGCTGCTTACATCTCTTTATACTGCTTATTACAAATGTATAGTTCACAGCTTGTAAATCATTCTCAAGACCACATGGAGTTGACTGATAATTCTTTTTTTATGCTAACATCCTACTCAGGATTACAAATGGAAAAGTTAAGATGGCTTAGAGATGGATGGTCTTATGGCTAGAGGTAAACAGGGTGGAGAAAATGTTATGATCTCAAAATGAACTTATGCTGATACAGCTGAAATGAAGTTCTGGACAGTATGTCTCTCAACATGGAGCATACTCCCAAGAAACAATATGTGTAGAGATATTTAAGAATGATAAATACTTACTGACACTGTACATAGTTAACTGCACAGTATACTAAGTAACATATCACCAACACATTCAAATAATCTCCTATGTGAGAAAATCAAAACTGTTTTTAATCAAGTTGAAACTAACAATGTGAAATTGTTCAATCTCGCCGTTTGTTCTTACACACGGGTTCAGAGCCGATCCTCGGCTCCGAGTCAGCCGCATCACCAGCTCTCATCTTCGAGAAAGCTCATGGCACAGTAATATCCCATGATCCTCCGGTGCTAACCCTCAGATCTAGTTTGCCGCTAGCAGCAGATCGCATCGAGAGGCTCGGGCCAGTAGAATTTTTCTATATATTTCTTGTTATTTACTTCAAAATTTTACATTTCATACTTTCCTTTATAGTGTTTGATAGGTTTATTATCTAGTTGTTGTTTAAAGTAGTTGTAGTTTTTTTCTGTAAGAATTTACAGTACTTACAAAAAAAAAAAAAAATATATATATATATATATATATATATATATATATATATATATATATATATATACTTTCTGCCTTTTCTATTTTTCATATAGACGTATATATATATATATATATATATATATATATATATATATATATATATATATATATATATATATATATATATATATATATATATATATATATATATATATATATATATATCACAGTGTGCTGTGTGAGTGTTTTATAGTTTGGATATATATTGCATTTAAAATATATTATAGAAATTTTTTTTCTTAAGAGTGGTGTACTTTTCTTGGATTTTCTTTTATTACTGCAAGAATGTCAGAAAAGACCAAAAGTGGTTTTAAAAGGTGTCAGTGTGGACAGAAGATGTCCATTACTTCCAACCACTCATCCTGCGTCTACTGTCTTGGCCCTCTCCACTTGCAGGAAGACTGTTCCATCTGTCATTCCTTTAGAGGGAGGGTCATGATGGAAAGACGCAGGAAGTTGGTGGACAGAGGGTTGCTTAAACCCGAGTTTCAGGAGGCCCTGGACAAGGCTCAACAGTTTTCAAAGTCTTCGAAGGGGTCGAAGTCTTCAAGAGTGTCGGAGCCCAAGTCATCGGCTCCAAGCACCTCTTTTCAGATTCGGACAATGGCTCCTATGACTTCGGTGCTGGGTGTCGAGACTTTATCCCTGCATGAGGCTCAGGTCTTGGAGCCGGTATCAGAGGTACCACCTTCGGCTATCCTTCGCTTGGTGATGGCTTCGATCCCTTCGACTCGTTCTTCGAGGCCACTTTCCAACTCCGATGTGGACCGAGTGGTACAGAAGCTTATGTCCAAATTAATCGAAGTTTCATCCCAGCTGGTTTTAAAACTCGAAGCTATTCCAGTTTCCTCAACGCTTCCTCCTCCGAGACCCGTTGAGTCATTGGTGTTAGGAGTCGAAGAACCGATGATTGTAGAGCCCTCGGTGTCAAAGCCTCCAGTAGTGCTATCGGCTCCATTGACTTCAACTCCTTCGGAACCAGCCGGAGAGTCTCGGAGCAGAAGATCTTTCCTGGGTTCCGGGGGGATAGTCAAACCGAGATATCAGTTCCAACTCTTCCCCTCGGTGCCTCGACTCAGATCAGTTCGGATCCGTCCTTGGTGTCAGAGCCTGTGGTTCCGATTCCGGAGAAACTACCCCCTTCTTCGGATTGGGTCGGATCTTCGGGTCGGGGCACCGGTGCCTTTGACATCATGAGGAAGGTCTTGTCTGAGCAGACACATACTTCATCGATATCTTCATCTCCTTCCCCAAAAGGTCCGCATTCTGCTTCTGTGCCTTCGGTTCCTACCAAGCATCGAGACCCAATGCCTCAGAAGTCCCCACAGGGCGATTCTGGTTCCTCGGATGCATCCCCAGAAGCTCCCGCTGAGGATGTTCCAAGGAAACGACTGTGCAAGAGGAGGCACATAGATTCCCCTCAGGATACTGATTTAGATGAAACAGAAGGGTCCCCACGGTCCACCTATGAGGATGTCTCATTTGCAGACATTTTGGAAATCCTGAAGCAAAGAGGGGGCTGGCAAACCCTTACCCCTTCTGTGGATGAATCGGTGTTACTGAAGGCATTCGGGGCTCAACTTTCTACCTCCTGGGTGACTCAACCCTTTGATGATCTCATGGATCTTATAGCTCGGAGGGCTTGGGAAACACCTAATACAGTGGAACCAGTCCCCCGTAAACCAAATAAATACATGACGGCTCCCCAAGATAAAGCCTATCTTACAAAAGGAGTTCCCATAGATACTATGGTGGTGGTGGCGGCCACTAAGAAAGAGATGTTTGAATCATCTTCTTCTGTCCATCCTCCTAATAAGGATTCTAGGACAATGGACAGATATGGGAAGCGCATATTTAGTTTGGCAACTTTTTCCATCTGATCGCTCAACTACCTTATGCATTTCACGCGTTTGCAGAGAGATCTCATTAAGGAATTAGGAGATACTCTCCAGGGACACATAGATGCTGCTGTCGCCGAGAAAGTGACAGCGCAACTTAACACCCTAAATTCCATAGTCAACTCGTCCATGAGGCTGATTTCATACGCAGCTGAAGGATCGAGTAGAGTGGCAGCTTTAGCGATTGCCCTGAGAAGACAATCCTGGTTGTGCTTATGCTCCTTTACGGAAGCCTTTAAGTCTTCCTTTGCCAACGCCCCCTTCGATGGTGCCTCCTTGTTTGGGCCCAAAGTAAAGGAGACTCTCACGAGGTGTGAACAAGGAGGGAAGACCCTGTCTGCTGTAGGGGTCCGTTTTTCCGTTCCATCTAGACCCTACCCTAAAGGGCAACAAGGAGGAAAAATGTGGTTCCGAAAGACTCAGGGATCTTTTCAACACACCCAAAGTGATGCCCCCTTCCAGAGGCAGAGGAGGGGGAAGAAATGGAAGACACCGCCCAGCCGGCAGAGGGAGTCCGCAAAATCAGGGTGACAGAGAGACCTTCTCTGGAAAGCCCTTCCAGCACTCCTGAGTGCAGGCCCAGCTGTCCTACTCTGGAGGCAGTCGGGGGTCACTTGGCTTTATACCCAGAGGCCTGGCTAAATCTTACATCAGATTACTGGGTAAAAAGCATAGTTAACAGAGGCTACAACATTCCCTTCATAAAAATGCCACCCAACTCCAAAAAACTCCCAGACATTCCACCCAGTCTGCGAGACCAAGCAACCATAGAGATAGGAAGGTTGCTCGAAAACAGAGTCATCCAACCAGTCCCAGTGGACCAAATAGGATCCGGAACTTACTCAAGGTTCTTTTTAGTTCCAAAGAAAACAGGGGACTGGAGGCCAATTTTAGACCTCAGCAAGTTAAATACCTTTGTGAAAAAGGAAAAGTTCCGGATGGTCACGCTTCAGTCAAGCCTCCCTTTTCTGCAGAAGGGTGACTGGATGTGCTCTATAGATCTCAAAGACGCATACTACCATATAAAGATGGCCAGGGTGTCCAGAGATCACTTGCGCTTCAGGCTGGGAGCCAGTCATTTCCAGTTTCATGCTCTGCCCTTTGCTCTCACCTCAGCCCCCAGGGTGTTCACCAAATGCATGGCAGTAGTAGCGTCTCACGTGAGACGAAACGGATTCCGGGTGTTTCCTTATCTAGACGACTGGCTCCTTTCCACCACCACCGAGTGTCGTCTTCTACAAGCCAGGGACTACACCATCAGTCTTTGCTCTTCACTAGGCATAATGGTGAATTTTGGAAAATCTGTCTTATCGCCGTCGCAGCGTATCTTATTTATAGGAGAACAGCTAGACACTTCCCTGGCTCAAGTTACTCTCCCCCCACCAAGAGTATCAGACCTCAGGCAACAAATTTCGCTCCTTCTTCACAGCAAGAGAGTCCCTGCACGACAAGTATTAAGAGTGCTAGGCTTGATGGCAGCCTCCCTTCTTGTAGTTCCTTTAGGCAGGATGCACATGAAGATTCTTCAATGGATGCTATTCACCCAGTGGTCGTATCTACAACTTCCACTGTCTCACGAAATCTTGATCACGAATTCTTGCAAGAAGGATCTCTTGTGGTGGATACACAGTCAGGACCTAACACTAGGACGACCCTTTGTCCTACCCAGTCCGGTAGCAACTCTAACCACGGACGCTTCCCTGATAGGGTGGGGGGGATTCTTTCAGGGACAAACAGTCCAAGGTCAATGGTCCAACTTGGAGTACAATCTGCACATCAATGTTCTTGAGCTGAGGGCAGTATTTCTAGCGTTGCAACACTTTCACAAGTCCTTACCTCGGGGAACAGTGACAGTTCAGACAGACAACATGTCAGTGGTCTGGTACATAAACAAGCAAGGGGGAACCAGATCTTACCCGTTATGCAGAGAGGCCCTCAGAATTTGGCAATGGGCAAAGTCCACTGGACGCTTTCTGATAGCAACGCACATCCCGGGGACTTCCAACGTAATCACGGACAGGTTGAGCAGAGCCATCCTGTTCCCTCACGAGTGGTCCCTCAAACCTCAAGTGGCAGAAGAGATCTTCCGCAGGTGGGGCCAGCCTTACTGCAACCTGTTTGCATCCCCATTGAATGCCAAATGCAGAAGCTACTTTGCCCTGTTACCCCCTCCAGGGGGTGTCCCCAGGGACGTACTGGTATACGATTGGCCCCCGGGTCTCCTTTATGCTTTTCCTCCTGTTCCACTAATTCCCAGGTTTTTGCAGAAAGCCAAACGTCTGGACAGGACCATAATACTGATAGCCCCATTCTGGCCTCGACAAATCTGGTTTCCTTTCCTTCAATCTCATCAAGTGGAGGAACCATGGATACTGGACCCAGAGTCAGACCTGTTGACACATTTGTCGGGAGTTCCTCACACCTTCCTCAAGTCCCTCAAACTGACAGCTTGGCTGCTCCACTTCCCATCTTAGTCAGGTTGGAGTTACTATCCCCTGCAGTACAACAAATTATTGTATCTTCTCACAAACCATCTACAAGGAAAATGTACATCAGCAAATGGAACTGTTTTGCGCACTGGGCCTCCAAACAAGGTATAGATCCATTCGGGACTCCAGTACACAAGATACTAGATTTCCTCACCACACTTTTTCAAGAAGGAGCATCAACATCCACTATACGGGTTCAACTGGCCGCTATATCCAATTTTCATATTGGTCGTGAGGATGGTTCCCTTATGTCCCACAGGCTTTGTAAAGCCTTCATGAAAGGTACTTTTCACCTCCATCCCCCCTTTCGTAATCCAATAGCCCCTTGGAATCTTAATCTCATGCTGCCACAACTCATGTTGCCCCCTTTTGAACCAGCAACCACAACTCCATTAAAATTTCTTTCATGGAAAATGCTTTTTCTGGTTGCCATCACTTCCGCCAGAAGAGTTTCAGAGTTACAGGCTCTATCTATCCGACCCCCATACATGATTTTTCATCCAGATAGAGTAACCTTGCGCACAAATCCGTCCTTCCTTCCATGGGTTTGTTCGATTCAGAACATCAATCAATCTATCGAACTACCTACCTTCTTTAAAAATCATTCCAATAAGCTAGAATACACATTGCACAAGTTGGACATTCACAGACAACTAAGATTTTACTTACATAGGACAAAAGAGTACAGAAAGTCAGATCAACTATTTGTCTCATATGCTGATCAAAGAAAAGGACAGGCAGTAACAAAGGTTACCTTATCCAAATGGCTCTCAGATTGCATAAATTTGGTATATGCAGAATCCAAACAGCAACTCCCTTTCAAACCCAGAGCTCATTCTACAAGGGCGATTGCTACCTCTTCAGCCCATACCACTCGTTTGCCTTTAGATACCATTTGTGCAGCGGCAACTTGGGCAAAACCACATACTTTTATCGCCCACTACAAACTAGACAAGAGCTCCAGGGACAGGGCGACGTTTGGTTCCACTGTACTCAGGAATGTTCTCCCTTGAGCCACCCGGGAAAAAGGAGCTAGGGATGCTACCCGTGTGTAAGAACAAACGGCGAGATTGAACAATTTCACATTAAGAAGTTATGTCTTACCATAATGATCCATGTGAATTGTTCATCTCGCCTTTGTTCTTACATTCCCCCCCTCCATTCCCCGTCCTACGGTCTGGGAGAACGGTTTTCAACTAGATTCCTTTTCAGCCTTTTCTAAATATGGTTGGCATGTTATTGTCCATTAGTTATGGCATCTTTTATCCTCTACTTGGCAGTAGGGTTCCAGACACTTTGTAGCATCTGTTTATAAGTGTTCTAGACACAGTTCTAAAAGGGATTCTTCTGGTATAGCAAACTAGATCTGAGGGTTAGCACCGGAGGATCATGGGATATTACTGTGCCTCGAGCTTTCTCGAAGATGCGAGCTGGTGATGCGGCCGACTCGGAGCCGAGGATCGGCTCCGAACCCGTGTGTAAGAACAAAGGCGAGATGAACAATTCACATGGATCGTTATGGTAAGACATAACTTCTTATTTTTTAAGGTGACAGCACAAAATAAACCAATGACCTCAACTCTAGTTTAAAATAGAAGCAGAGACATAATGAACCATAGCATTGTATCTTTGTCCTAGCTATCCACAAAGCTCTGTCAGTCACCAAATGGAGCTGTTGTCAGTGTTATAAGTGAATGAGGTTTTTAACATTCATTGTTATTTTTGCATCATTAAGATATAACAGAATATGTGCACACTGACAAGTAATTATCCATGCATGTGCTTCATGCTGCATATGTAACTCTGAGTAGTGCTTTAGCCAGGTAATTAATATGCACACCTGATTTGCTTTACTTCTCAAATTTTGCATGTTGTAGCTGCTATTACTTTGTCAGATAAGGCAAATTGTTTGTATTGCACTTTACATACATAGTTAGAGCAGGGCTTATGTATCTTGTAGCACTGATGTAGCTGGTAGGGCATCACGACCTCTCTGGCTAATGTTACTTACATCAGCTAGAAGTAGCTAATGTAAGTAGCTCTGCACACTGTAAGTGTCATTGAATCACTAACTGCTTTATGCAGGGTGCATATACACCCAGTACAGTTTATGCTGTTATCAGACTTGTAGTTTATACTTCAGTCCTGCGTTGTAATAATCTACTTAGAAAGCAGATCAATACAAGACCATGCAGCACCCCTAACTTGATTAATTTTAGCTTTTACATGCCATACTTTGTGCTTCATCATAAATACGCTGCTCTTTTTTTACTGCTAAGCACCTTGAGTTGAACCCAATCCTGCATTTAAGTAGCATCAGTGTGTTCTCATTCCTGCAAACAGTGAAACACAAATTGAGGTTAAACCAGTGTTAACTGAGGCAGTGCCCTGAAGTCAAATTAAAGTAGTTCTTTCCAATTCAGCTCCTAACCAAAAGTACACTGAATATAAAGTATTTTAATATGCCCAAGTATCTTAGTAATTACTCTTCTAGTCAGTTGCTAGCTTTCCAATACTCCTGGTTCATTTCCAGGTTTCTGTTCTGACAAAAAGAAAAGTTGTTCTATTATGTAACATTAATAGAAATTACAAGTGAACTATTGTACCTTGCCTAACATTATGCTTCTATGTTTCCATTCAAAATAGTTTTAAAGAGAACTCATATTACTAATTCATCTAGGGAAAAGGACAACACAAAGCAGAAATGAAAGCACTAATCAGCTAAAACGTATTGTGTCCTGGCCTATATACTTAGTAATAGTTGGTGATCAATTATTCATAGGCCTTGTCGGAGATTCTAGTACTAATCTATCAAAACACACAGATAGTATCAATTACAAATAAAATTTCAAATCAATTAAAATTAGCTTGTCTGCTTATCTGTGCATCTGTCTCTCTTACACACACACACACACACACACACACACACACACAAATCCATATGCATATCATTGTAGAAAGTAAAACCTTTTGTTTGCAATAAGTGCTGAGTCCCACTGTCTACAAATCTTTACTACTGTTTCATGTTTTCTGTTAGGCAGATGACTGTCATGCTCTCACATAGTGAGACACACACACACACACACACACACACACACACACACACACACACACACACACACACACACACACACTCATATCCTCTCTCACAGAGTTATACAAGGGCAGTTATTGAAAGTGCTCATCATGCTTAATTTGCATCTGAATGCTGACCTACTCAAGAATTCAGCATACTAAATATTGGACACCTTTTGTAAGTCGGCCAAGGTGCCCAACATTCTTATCAAATGCATGCACTTAATTATGATTTTGAATAGCATTACTGAGTTCACTGGTAACACCTTGTGGTTATGCTTACATGAAGTTCTACAATACCTCATGTTTCAGAGCTATTACATTTAGGAACCCATAAATTGAAAGAAGAGTAGACTCCATAAGTGACTTCTAGTTGTGTCTGCTCCCACCCTAGTTAGTTTGAGTGTTTAACCTTAATCAAACACTTCCTTTATCATGCACTTCACTATAAAGCCAAATGTCTTTTTTTTGTCAAATTCGCAGAATTGTAAATGCTTCTACCTCTGCATAAGTTGTTTAAACATTTATGACATTAACTGCTGCTGTGTCAATGAGCCTATATTGGGTCCACTTTTAGACAGTGCTGATATAAGGTATTTCTTGTACTGCATAGACTGCCTATACTCCAACCTTATCGTACCTGAATCTAAGCCATCTGTTATGTGGTACTGATGTTATACATTTATCCTAAAAGAACATGCTAGTGTATTATACCATACATTTATTTCCATCCATGCAAGCATATTCCATTTCATATGTATATTAATATACTTTTGCTGTGTTGTGCAGTCATGAGGGAGACTTGCATCCTAGTAGAAATCTTACATTTCCCCATGCTTGGCTGAAGTTTGTGCTTCAGTTCCTGTACATCTAATGCAGTATTTGACTGTATAAGTTTAGTAATGAAATTCAGATGTGCTAATAAGAAGAGACCAAGAATTTATTTGGACTGCAGGCTAGAGATTGCCTTCTCTATCAAGGACTGATATCAGAGTATAGGCAAAAAGAAAGACATATGGTGACCCTAAGAGAAAGACCAGCACTGCTAGAGTTTTTAGTAGAATCTAAAATGGAAGCGCTGTTAAAAAAGGGATAATTAGTAGGGCATATAAAATATTGTATGATAACTATACGAAGAAATCAGAGGAGTTAGAAAGGATTGGGAAGAGAGACTGGATGAGCAATTCACAAAGAAACAATGGGGGGATATATGTATATCTCCCAAATCTGCAACAAAGCCTAGAAGATTTAGGATCTTTGCTTAGAAGTGTTTGCATAGGTACTTTATACCCCAAGTAGACTCCAAGGAATTTTTCCTCAGTTGGATAGCAAATGTTGGAGGTGTGATGGAGAGAAAGAGGTAACTGGGAACATATTTTGTGTGAGTGTAATGAGTTGACAGACTTTAAAGATTCCCTGCAGACTACTCTATCAGAAATACTGGTAGAGCAAACTAGTATAACTAAGAAAATTATTTTTTTGAGCTATGATACAGAATCAGAATTGCCTAGACATAGTAAGGCCTTACTGAGTCTAATTGTGGTGGCTGCCAAAAAAGCAATTACTATAAAATGGAAATCAAAGTCTAAACCACCTGTACTAGAAGCAGTGAATATAGTAACAGAGATAAAACAACTGCAAATGGGATCTTTAGAAAAGGGTAGGAGCAAATTACATAGTAAAACATACATTCACCCTCTTCCCCAGAACTCAACAGAAAAAGGTCTTGACATTCAAACATGCACAAAGAAGGCAATATCAATGAGCAGTAAAGCTTTATAATGTAGCAGTACAAACATGGGAAAAAATGCAATGTCATTAACCAATAAAAGAGTCATAATACAACAATACAGATATGAGAAAATGCAATGTCATTGAGCAGCAAAGATTCTTTAAGGCAGCAGTACTAACATGGCAAAATGCATTATCATTGAACAATAAAGATTTATAGTGCCACAATACAAATATGAAAGAATGCAATGTCATTCAGCAGTATTAACACCCTCTACCCCCTTTATCAATTCTAACAGACCAACTATGAAACACTCTATTATACCCTGTTCACTGGACAGTGATTATTTACAGTCTTGCTGCCGGCATGATGGGGCCCAAGTTGGAGCTCATATGGATTCCAGTTATTTGTAATCCACAAAGCATTTAGAGGAGGGGGAAACCGCAATCTTATAAAAATATAAAAATGACAGCCAGAGCCTCTCACCACTTCGTCAAGAATATCCTAGTGACCAGGTGCCATGGTTCCTCTGATGTGAAAAGTAGAAAATCACCTACCAGAACTCTGGTAATCATCTATGGCTTCTCAGTACTAGGCCCAAGGGAACTCCTTTTCTTGCTGAATCATAGCAGGCTTGGAACTGCTGATTTCAGACTTCTATCCTGATTCCACAAAATACCATCATCAAAGATTTCAGCCAGAGAAAGACACAATCTGCTACTTCACTTCCCTGTCCCAAAGCACTAGAAAAGAAAATCCAGTCATGCTGCAAGGCCCTTTTCCCTTCAGCTATGTGTTTCAGTCTTCCCTCCTTTCGCTAGTGTTCCAGTCCACTCTTTCACTTTCAACTTTGTCTTTTATATTCCTGAAAAGGAGCTCCTCCTTGTGGTTTAATGGGAAACTATAGTCTATTACTTCTACATGAAATACAGTGGGAGCTGCACTCTCCCCCCACTTGAAATTCTCGGGTCCCTCCAAGTCAAAGGTAGATTAGCAGAAAATATTTACAAACACTAATGCACCATCAACTGAACAATATTTTTACATTCAAAGAGTACATTCCGCCAAGGGTAATCAGCCTTATGCTTAACTTGGGGTGGGGTGTCACCGCTGGAGTAGGAGGCATAGGGATTATAAGTGCAGACCGTCCGATGAGCTGTGGTCACAGGTTCTTGTGTACTATGTCCCAAAGTGTTATAGGTAAGTCTCTGTGGGGGCCGAATCAGTCTCTGCAGTTTTGGTTTGGAAGACACAGCTAAGGAATTTTGCTCAGAAGGTTTGTCACTCACATCACATTTGGTGTCTAGTTCTTCAGTAGGAATATTGCCTACTTCTAAGATCTCCTCTTGTATAACTTCACTTTCGTTTTCCATAATGGTATGACTATCCTCAGCACTATTTTCTGAAGTTTGCATAGCAGGGCCTCCATCAGTATTGGGTTCTGCAAGAGGCACAGGAATATTACTTAGTCTATTGTTAGGTCTGGGCTGCTCAAAATGACAAGGAACAAATTCCAGTGCATTTACATTGAGATTACAGCCCACAGGGTCTTGGACATCTTCATAAAAAAGTCCACTGAAACCCCAGTCATCATCACTGTCCTCCTCTCCTTCGGCAGGAGGAAGCATAGGCTCTTGACTATTGGAGAGGATAGTTCCTCTCCCCCTCAGCCTTATGGATCGCCTTGAGTTAGGCTTCCACTGAGCCATTCTGGGTTCCAGATTCATGACTCTCACTGATTTTGCCAAAGGCATTAATTTGTTTTGGTGCCAGATTTGAATGGGTCCTTCTTTCCCCTCAGGGCAAACTTGGTAGACAGGGATATTGGGTAGCTGAGAACAAATGTAAATTTCAGATCCCCAGCATTCAGCTAGTTTATGCTTTTCTTGTAGTCTCAAACTTCTCAATAGAACTCTGTCCCCTGGCTGCAAATCATGCATCTTTACTTTTTGTCATAGTGAGTCTTGTTTCGCTGATGTCTTTGTCCTGTTGATTTTTCAGCAAGCTCATAATCCTGTCTGAGGTTCTTCTTGAGTCTCTCCACATAACTGCTGTGAGATCACACTGGTGTAAAATCTGCTGTGACTCCAAAGGTGACGTCAACAGTAAGACGAGCTTCTCTTCCAAACATTAGGAAGTAAGGCGAGAATCCTGTAGCAAAATTTTTAGTACTGTAGTAATCATGCACTGCTGTGGCTACATGTCTACTCCATTAACTCTTCTTCTCAGCAGATAGTGTCCCCAACATGTCTAGTAAAGTTCTTTTGAAAGCCTCAGGCTGAGGATCCCCTTGAGGATGATAAGGAGTGGTGCAGCTTTTTTGGACTGCCAACAGAGTGAGTAGTCATGGACAAGCTTGCTCTCAAAATCACGTCCTTAATCAGAGTGTATCCTTTTTGGCAGGCCGTAGTGTACAAAGAACTTCCCATCTAGTATTTTTGCCACTGTAATTGCTTTCTGATCGTGAGTGGTAAATCCTTGAGCGCACCTGGTATAGTGGTCTGTCACCACCAGCACATTACTGATCCTGCCTTCGTCCGGTTCAATGCACAGAAAATCTATACAGACCAGTTCCATGGGTCCACTGCTCTACATTTGACTGAATGAGGTAGCTCTGGTAGGCAGAGTCTTTCTCTGAATGCAACAAAGACATGTACAACAATAATCCTCAACATCTTGCCTCATGCATGGCCATTAGAACCTGTCTATTGGAATGAAAACATGTACAACAATAATCCTCAACATCTTGCTTCATGCATGGCCATTAGAACCTGTCTTGTACCAGACCCATAGTTCTGTCATAACCAAGATAACCATGTTCGTCATGCAATGATCAGAGAACTACTTCTCTATACTTCTGAGAAAACAACAATTGCCATTTTTCACTGCCGGGTGCACTACGATATCTCCTATACACTAGTCCATTCTGTATCTGGAGTCTGTCCCATTCTTTGGCCAAATATTTGCCAGAGGATGAATATCCATGTGAAGCATATTAACCTGCTTCTTCTCCAAAGTAGCTACCACCAGCTGACCTAAGGGGTCTTCTCTTTGATCTCTCCTGAAGTCACTGTTACTCAAAGTTGGTAGCGATGAAGCCTGCAAAGTGACCAGATTACAGTAAGCTTGGGGTATGATTGCTGCAGACAGACACAACTTTTGGACCCAACATTCAGTGTGTTGATAACATGTTGCAACCTGACATATAGCTCTCACCCCTGGCACTGGTATTTTCACCCATTCATCATCAGGGTGTAAATCTCCCTGAGGTCTTCTGGACAGACCATCAGCATCTCCATTTTCATGTCCTGGGCGGTATTTCAAACTAAAATTATAGTTGCATAGAGCTGCCATCCATCTGTGGCCAGTAGCATCTAGTTTTGTAGTGGTCTGGATGTATGTCAGAGGATTGTTGTCAGTCTGCACTTCAAATTCAGCCCCATAGAGATAGTCATGCAGCTTGTCCACTACCGCCCACTTTAAGGCAAGGAATTCCAACTTGTGTGCAGGGTAGTTTCTTTCTGTGGGGGATAAACTCTGACTGATAAAAGCCACAGTTCTCAGCTTCTTGTCATACTCCTGGTAAAGGACTCCTCCTAAGCCATCCCTGCTAGCATCCACATGTAAAGTGTATGGCTTTGTTGAGTCAGCATATGCCAGCACAGAGGCATGTGTGAGGCAATACTTAAGCTGTTCAAATGACTCTTCACACTCAGGGCCCCAATGACTCTCGATGAATTCTTTAGAATCTCTCGGTCCTTTAGGCTTTTTCACAAGGATATTTTCATCTGCTTTCTCATCATTTCAGAGCAGATAGTTGAGGGGTCTTGCTATCTTTGAAAATCCTTCCACAAACCTTCTATAGTAACTGGAGAACCCAGGAAAGATTGCAGCTCTGTGATAGTTTTGGGTCTGGGCCAAGATGTCACTGCTTCAACTTTGCCGGGATCTGTGGATATTCCATTTGCAGACACTACATGTCCCACATAGGTCAGTAAAGGTTGGAAGAACTTGCATTTGTCCAATAACAACTTCAAGCCTTCCTTCTCAATCCTGTCCAATATCTTCATCAGTCTTTCTTCGTGCTCCTCTAGGGTCCTCTCAAAGACAATGATGTCATTCAGGTAGACTTAAACTTCCAGGAGATGCATGTCTCCAACTATTCTTTCCATGATTCTCTGGAAAGTTGCCGGTGCATTTGATAAACCTTCAGGTAAGCGATCAAACTCAAAAAATCCCAAAGGGGTGATGAAAGCAGTCTTCTCTTTATCTTCTGGGTGCATAGAGATTTGATAGTATGCACTTCTTAAGTCTAGCACACTGAACCACTTACTGCCCACCAGGCAATTTAGAGCATCTTCAATTGGGGGAGTTATGTACTGGTCTGGAATGGTTCGCTGATTCAGAGTACGATAGTCAACACACATGCAAATTGACCCATTCTTTTTCCTGACAATGACAATGGGAGAGGCATATGGACTTCTTGACTCTCGAATTATCCCTGTGGCTTTTAGTTCATCCAAATGTTTTCTTAAGTCCTCCAGGTCTCATGGGACTACTCTTCTGGAATGTTCTCTGAAGGGCTGGTCCTCTTTTACTCTTATTCTGTGTTCTGCACTTTTTGCACAGCCCACATCTAATTCACTAGTAGAAAAACAATTTTTCTTTTTCATTAGTAGCTGTTTAACTCTGGTTAACCACTCAGGGGGCAAGAGACCAGCTCCTATTTCAATATCTTCCAGCTTCAACTCGTTGGCTCTGCTCTCGTTCCTTGTCAACACAGAAACAGGTAAGGGAGTGGCAGCATAAACATTTTGCAAACGCACTTGTGAATGCAGGACAGTGGTAGTACTTTCTTTATTTTTCATCCCCACAGGCCAAGTGTCATAAGGATGCTTTAACCTGTCCACAGGCCAAACTTCTGGGACTAGTTCCAGCTCTGGTGGCAAGTCACTTTCTGGATCCGTTCCCATCATGAGATGAGAAGAAACTGTTTGTCCACACATCCTCACTTTGGTTCTCAAGCAGGTGACCTGACATGGATGAATTATATGCTCTTTCCCAGACAAGGTCCACACATGACCAATTTCATCTTTCTTACTATCCTTCTCCCTTTGAAGGGCACAGAAAACTGGTCTCAGGAGAAGATGTAGTGTTGGGTGTTCCTGGATCAACTGAGGCATCAGCATTCTTCTGATGAAGTCAGTATTTGTCCCCATTAAAGCAGATGCTGAATCCTTTCCTTTTGGCCTGGGGCACACAACAGCGAGTGTCTCAAAAACTTCTGTTGATCCAACAACTAAAGTAACAATTTCTAACTTGAGTGAGACATAACCATCATAAGGGAACTTTGTGTCTCCTAGCTCCCCAGATCTCCAAATCTTCTAACTTTTCAAGTGGCAAATGCTTTAAGTATTTTTGGTAGAAGTCTCTATACAGAATGGTGATTTGTGCACCAGTATCCAACAGTGCTTTACTATACACTCCTTCTATTTTTACTGACATGACAGGGGACGGTCCCAGTAGGCCCCTGGGTAGTTTTTGTTTCCGGTGGTGTTCAGCTGTACAGCAGTCAGCATGTGGTTGAGGTACCACCGGTTGACCTCGCCATTTTAATGGATAAGACTCTTGCTCAGTAATGCTTTGCATGCTCAGATGCTGTGATTTTGGCTGAGATGGCTTTCCAATTCAGTTTTTCACCTCAGATGAGCTAGAAGTGTGCATAGTAAGCAGTTTCTCTCCCCTATTACAAGGGTTAGTGTGGAAAGGAGATCCAGGATGCTGTCTCTTGATGTCAGATTTTATGGAGCTCTTTGTAACTGGGCACTCAGCTGACCCCTTCATAGAGACCCTTTGAAGTTTCCCTGCATTGCACTAGCCAATAATAGTTTGTTCACTCCTTTCAAGGTTTCTGCATTAGGACACTATCACTTTATATGCCCTGTATCTCCACAGTGAAAACAAAATCCAGTAGTAACTCTGAGCATTGGCTGATTTGATTTTTCCCTGAGTCCTTTCGTGGAGGTTTTAGCTGATGTATTCCTCCCTTCAGCTAAAGTTACCACGGCTTTCTGCAATTCTGCAACTGTTTCTGTGACTTGAGCTATGGTGGGAGGGAAGACACCTGCATCTGCAACTGTGACACCTCTACATTGCGGACACTCTGGGCCACAACTCCTGTTTGAGTAGCGAGCATGGCTATAGGCTCCTGCTGGTGTTCACTTACTGTTTTAGTTGCTGTTGAACACTGAGATTTGGCTTCCAACAGGACTTCCTCTTCCCTCCCCTCTTGTACCAACTGAGAATCAGTTAGAGTCTCTTCCCTATTTCTCATCCTCATTTTCCACACAATGGGGTCCATAGCTTGAGCTCCCTGTAAAATTTGTCCGATCTGTACTTGGTCAGCTACTTTTGGATCCACCCCCTTCTTTAGGATGATGTCATGGAGCATTTTATCTAATTGCTTAATGTAATCAGATAGTTTCTCACCAACTTTTTGGTATGTATGTTCAAACTGATACAGTTGGTCAGCAGCCCTCTCGGTCCATCCAAACACATCCTGCAGTATTCCTAAATAGTCCTTGGCCATGCAATCTTGCTTACATATCCTTAGGTTGTGCATGGTATCTGCAGCTAATCCCTTTAGACTTTCAGCTATCCACTGCTTCTTCTGAGATTCTGGGATATCCCACTTCTCTAGGGCTAGTAAGGCCTGATCCATCCAGGATTCAAAATCTTCCTCTCCCTGAGGTGTGGGTAGTTTTCCAGAAAAGAAATGCAATTTGCAGTAGCCAAACCCAGTGAATGGCTATGTAGGCTTTAAGCATTTTTCTACAATACTTCCCAAAACATTCAAAACTTCAGGCCCTATAATATTTATTGGCAGTGAAACTGCAGCTTCTGGGTTCATGTTTCTGCTGGATTTTCTTTCCACATGTACAGGGGAATAGGGTGGAGTCCAATGCAGTACAAGAAATCCCAGGCAAGCCCCCAAATGTAGCGCGCCCACAGGTGTAGCTGAAGATATATGGGTTCCTTCCCACCTGACTCTGGTGACACCCCTATAGGCCCAACACACCAAAGTGGCAAGAGGGACAGATTTTATTCTAGGTGACACATCTAGTTTAAAAAGGCAATAGCACAACCATAAACAAATTATCTCAACAGTGCACCAGTTAGCAATAAGGCAAAGTGAGAATATGCATGCAAGGAAAACATACATTCACCCTCTTCCCCAGAACTCAACAGAAGAAAGTCTTGACATTCAAACATGCACAAAGAAGGTGATATCAATGACCAGTAAAACTTTATAATGCAGCAGTACAAACACAGGGAAAAAATGCAATGCAATTAACCAATAAAAGAGTCATAATACAGCAATACAAATATGAGAAAATGCAATGTCATTAAGCAGAAAAATTCTTGAAGACGGCAGTACTAACACGAGCAAAATGCAATGTCATTGAACAATGAGGATTTATAGTGCAACAATACAAATATGAGAGAATGCAATGTCATTCAGTTGTACTAACACCCTCTACCCCATTGATCAATTCTACCAGACCAACTATGAAACATTCTATTATATCCTGTTCACTGGCCAGTGACTATTTACAGTCTTGCTGCCGGCATGATGGGGCTCAAGTTGGAGCTCATATGGATCCCAGTTATTTGTAATCCACAAAGCATTTAGGGGAGGGGGAAAACCACAATCTTATAAAAATATAAAAATGACGGCCAGAGACTCACCACTCCATCGAGAATATCCTAGTGACCAGGCTTCATGGTTCCTCTGATGAGAAAAGTAGAACATCACCTACCAGAACTCTGGTAATCATCCATGGCTTCTCGGTACTAGGCCCAAGGGAACTATTCTTGTTGAATTATAGGCATTAATCCCTATGTCACCCAATGGGTTGCTAAATGGCTTACTGATAGAACCCACACTGTAAAAGTAGCCGACTCCAAATCCAGCTCCAGACAAGTGACAAGTGGAGTACCTCAGGGTTCAGTCCTGGGGCCGCTCTTGTTTGGCATCTACTTCTCTGAAGTACAGGTCAACACTAAGGGACTCTGGCTAACAAAGTTTGCAGATGACTGCAAACTGGGAGCCATTATTGAATCCCCAAATGATGTGGATACTCTACAAAAGGGCCTTACAGAAACAGATGCTTGGTGCCAGAGCCATGGGCTCAAGCTCAATGCCAAGAAATGTATTGTTATCCCCTTTGGGAAAAAACATGTATCCATGAATTACCATATAGGTGGCAGTACACTAAACACAGAAAGTGTGATAAGAGACTTAGGGACACAGATGGACAGTGGTCTCACCTTCGATAACCACATCGCCACAACAGTCAGGAAATCCTTCTATGTGGCACACCTCATCACGAAGGGTTTTTCATCCAGAAAAAAGGAGGTCATTGTCCCACTGTACTCATCCCTCATTAGACCCATTATAGAATACAACGCCCCATTTGGTATGTACCTCTCAAGACATCTGCAACAACTGGAAAGGCCTCAGAAATACCTCACTAAAAGAATCACAGGCCTAAAGCAGATGCCCTACGCTGACCACCTTAAAAAACGCCTGCTATACTCTGTCGCATATCGTCTACTCAGAGGCGATCTCTGCTTAACATACAAGGCCATGTCAAACCCAGAGCTGTTGGACATGCTACACTTAAAGAAATCCCAATCCCTCAGAGCTACATGCTCCAGGGATCTAAACCTTGTCATCACAATAAACAAAACATGCTGGAGGGATAGGTTCCTGACCCAGAGACTCCCCAGACTCTGGAATAGATTGCCCATACATGTCAAGCAGAGTGCCTCTTTGGACCTCTTCAAGAGGAACCTTGATGATTGGATGGGAGAAAGGAAATTCTCCCCAGGGATCACGTCAGTCGCCCTGCTAGACAGGGGTCCAGGAAAGTAAATAATGTGGGAAGAAATAGCCAGGGAATTGTTATGGCTAGGCTTGTATAGGCCCTAGGGCTGATAGCCTAGTACCAACCTATGAACCAACCTATGAACCTATGGAGCTATTGGTTTAAGACTTCTCTCCTGATTCCACAAAATACCATCATCCAGGATTTCAGCCAGAGACAGACACAATCTGCTACTTCATTTCCCTGTCTCAAAGCACTAGAAAAGAAAATCCAGTCATGCTGCAAGGCCCTTTTCCCTTCAGCTACATGTTATAGTCTTCCCTCCGGCTAGTATTCCAGTCCCCTCTTTCACTTTCAAAATTGTTTTATATTCCGGAAAAGGAGCTCCACCTTGTGGTGTAATGGGAAACTACAGTCTATTACTTCTACATGAAATACAGTAGGAGCTACAATAGAAAATGGGAATTGTAGGAACAACACATACAGAATAACATTTTGGAGGAGGAATAGGCTTAAAAGAAGCCAGGATTTGAATGAGCTATGTAATGCTTGACTGACAATGACTGAAGAGATTATAAGTGATGTATAATGTTTGCAACTGAAAATATGTCAATATGGTTTGTTTTCATTTATATAAATGTATGATTGCCTATGTCATCAGAGATAAAGATGTTTCTTGTTTTTTTTAAAAAAAGAAAAAGACAGATATGACATCTGAACAGACTTAATGCTTAGCTCAGCTTAATATTCATACGGGGTCATTGTTGAAATGGTGCATTACAGATACTGCTTTATAACATCATTTAGCATTTTCCTGCAGCTGGCTACAAGTCATTATTGGATGTGTACCACCTACATTATTTCTGTTCTCAGTCATCCCCTATATGTTTATGAGTAGTTACTAGGCATGAAGTCTAGGAAACTGTTGATTAAACTAGCCCAGATTTGCATTTTCCCCAAAGTACTGTCTGGTTAAGTGACTTGCTCAAGGTCACACATTAGACAAATTAAGGCTAAGGGAATTAAATCCTGTATCACAGAATTATCTCATGGACAGCTCATAGCCTTAATCCTCTGCTCTAAGTGCCAGGAGACATAGGAAACCAGCCTCTATGGCCATCAAGCTGGTAGCATTAATATTCTAAAAAAATGACCTATCTTACATTTTCCTATTTCAGAAGCAAAAATAAATGACTTTGCAAGGCACTGATTTTACACAGTCTGATAAAATGCTTTGCATACTTTTTGTCACTCTCTGTTTTTTTAACTTGTGTTTCTGAGTAACAGTAAGAAGAGCTATGTGTTATTTGTTATTAAAATGTTATGCAAATTCAATGCCCAGATTTTTGGCTGCATGTACCTACTTTTTACCTACTTTTCAAGTGTCTTCTATTTTTAATCTCTGCATGTTGAGAGGAATGCACATCAAGTGCTTGCGAAGTCCACTCCACAACCAAAACTACTATATAGTCTATGGGGCACAACCTAATATGTAGATGGAGCCATCTGAAAAGCCTCATGCAGAATCGCCTTATCTGGGGATGTGGACTCAATAGATTAACATGTTGTCTGTCTCAGAAATTCAAGAAATTCCTTGAACTTGCAGTCATCTAGAGAGGATTGTGGAGAGCCCTCCCCTTTGTTAAGATCTGTATCCAGGTTTAATAACTCACCTGCAGAGGCTACGTGCCTCCTCTTGCATGTCTTCTTTTGAGGAACAGTCAAGGTGTATTGATTCTAATGATCTAAGGAGTGAGCATTCCCAAAGAGTGAGGTCTATGATGGTCTACTAGTTCAACTGTCTGGACAGTGATTCCAGACTTAAGGCTCAGAAATGAGTGATATCCTGAGGTAGAGCCCAGTTTGATGGTGTACTGAAACTACCAACCTAAGAGGTTGCCCAATAGCCCTTTCAACAAATTCAGTGCCAATGTTGTTTCCCATGGATTCAGCACCAGTGGCACCCTCCTCAATGCTGATGTACAAGGTGTGAACACTGAAGGATTGATCCCAACAACTTGTGGCCCCAAGTCCCAATCAGTACCAAAATAATTTTTGCAATTGAAGGATAAAATGTGGAGGACTCTGGTATTGACAATGGTCCCAAAGAGAAAAATTACATTGATCTAGCAACAGCATTTTTTGGTGAATGCTGACAGACTGAAAAAAGACTGAAAAAAACTGTCAAAACCACTTTTAGCAATCCTCAAAGATAAGCTGTTTTTTCTCTGTGTGGGGGTACACCCTCATACCTCAAAAACATATAAATGCCTCTCTGAGGTCACACAACAGAAACAAGAAAATTCCAATTGTTTTGTCAGCTTTTCTTCAAAATCTCATTGCTCTCAGAAAAGGTTGTCAATCACCCTACATACTCCTGAAAGAATGGGGCACAACACAGGCATCAAAGTCTCAACACAGATCCTCCAGTCCAGAGGAGGTCATTGATACCAATGGAATAGGTGTCTGGATCACAAGATCCAGTTGGATGGGTGCCAATGGAGCCAGCTTTACCAGTACTGAAACAGATGACACTGGGTACCACCCAACTCCAAAATTCCTAAAGCTGAAATTGAGCCTGTAGAAAAAGCATGAACAACTGAGGGAATTTGCCCTTCTATTCCTGACATAGAAAGAAGGATATGAGACAGAATCCATCTTGAGCTGAGTCTTACTGAACATTCAAATCATCTTGTCCCATTAAATGCATACAGAGGGACTCCTGGCAGGCCTAGAATACCTCATAGATAAAGCTGAAGAAGGCCTGGATTACATAAAATGAGATAATGCTCACTCCAAAGGGAAAAAAAATCTCAGTTTCTTGCCTGAGAGGGATCAGACACTCTATTGAGTTCGATCTGGGAAACCCTGGAGGGAGATGCTTGGAAATACTGTCGAGGAATCTGCTGCAGCAACACAATTTTTAGATCTGGCCTTTTCCTCATCTGTATTGTTATAAAAGAGCAACACAAATCATGCTACAACCTATGGGAGAAGTACACTACGCAATCAAAGAAAGTGAAAACACTACCTTATGTATGAAAAAAGGAAACAATTTAGTAAAACAAGTCATAAAACAACACATATTTTCTACAAGATAATTGTTAGAGAGAAAATTACTCACTACAACTAGGCCTAATCTCAAAGGGAGAAGGTGGCTAAGACTGACAGGGAAAGTTATAATAAAGGTCATTTAGAAATAAGAAAGGGAAGGTGCCTAAGCTTAATATGCTCTGAAAGCAAAAAATCTCAGAAATACAGGAAGACAAAAAAACAGTCATTTACTTATTGTGAGCTTGAGCAATTGAAGACCATATCTGATCATTAACAGCAGCAAATGAGTTCTGGAGTAGGAGGAACAGGGCATTATGGGAGTAGAGGATGAGCTCGAACTCTGGTTAGATGTTGCATGTTTACTGCCAATCACAGCACCAGTCCTTCAACATGAAACTCTACAGACAGGATAATGTGATACATCTCATTTTTTTTCTCCACAACAGCAGGGACTACTTTACAAAGATTGTCTCACATTCTTGTGTGCAAAAAATAATCAGGAAGATCACAGCTATTCACCTAGGACCCACTGGAGAGTCCTTGGTGTAGGAACACTGTATCTGGTCACCAACATTCATTTGTAAGCTCCCTTATCTTACAACATTGTCATCTCTGCTTCTCCATCTCCCACACTAAGCAGCACATACAACAGTGACTGCCAATAGTAGACCCTCTCAGACACCACACATGATCTTGGGTCCCAGGAAGAACTTCAAAAAATGTGTTCCTAGTGGCATAACCCAACCAAGCCTCCCTTGTCTGAGTTAGGTGGCCTTATTTATGCACAGTTGCCTACCTTTACCCTATCAGACACAGGATCATGTCAGCCAGTAAAAAGTGGCATGTCAGACTAAGACTGATGTGATACTCTTAACCATTTTGATAACTGCATTGAGTGCTTTAGACATGGTTATGCCTTTTTAGGTCTTCCTCACTTCAGATATCCTAACAGGCAATTTGCATTATCAACAGCCCATCTACCTATTCAGTGTTCATCTATTTAAGGTCTTTTCCAGAAAAGCACTTAAAACTTGAATTCCTATGAAGCCTATTATCTGTTTTTTTCTGTTCACCTTAGGAAAAAGGTACTATTCAAAAATTTAAATGTTATGCCCTCACTCATTACATAGCTTTGACAGTCTCATTTCTGAGTTTGGAGTTGTTCATGACAAAACAGGACCATTGTCTGAGATTTTAAATGATCTATCCAAAATGTTTAGGACAAGACAAGTGGCCTAAAAGTTGCCCACATCAAGGCCAAGGTAAAACACATCTAGGACTCAGGTGGCTGCAATTTTAGTAACCAGACATTTTTATCAGTCACTGAAACATTTATAAAACTGACTGACATAGATATTTTCCTTCTCCATATTACAATTATCTTCAAGATGGACTGAATCTAAGTGGCTCTGATGAAGTGAATCTTCCCTCCTGGGATATAGTTAACTGTTTCCTGGTGTCTATATTACAAGATCGAATGCTTAGGTGATCAAACACCTAAATATCAAACTTGTAATATCGAACTCAAAAACGTCGAACGGCGCAGGAAAACATGTTGGTCGGCCACAGAAAAAAAAAAACACTTTACACCCAAACTAAGTGGATGGCTTTCCCTCCCACACCCCTGATGTGGAGGGTTGTGCCCCCCACAACTCCAAGATCGCTCTACAGTAGACAAAACAGCAAAATCCAGCATTAAATTGTCCGCTGTTTTTTGCTTTCGATATCACAAGTTTGATGTTTAGGTGTTCGATAATCTAAGCATTCGATCTTGTAATATAGATCCATTTCCTGTCTTATGCACAGAGTCTGCATTCAACATAGAGGGAATCATTACTGAGAAATGTCAAAATTAACAAAACCAAACTGTTATCAGTATCTTGAATAAACATCAATCCAGATAAGGCTAAATCTGTAACTGATGAGGCTGTCCATTGGCTCTATTCACATATAAAGTCAGAATCCATTGTTAAAGTTGCACTTTAATATTGACTGGAGTTTAATCAATGATGCATCTGATCAGCATTACAAGTTATTTCACTTACTACCTAGACTAGAAAAAAACAGGTAGTGTAATCACATGGGGGTTGTATCCTCATCCCCAGGTGTAAAGGTATAGTGCTGGCATCCATTAGTGATCAGCTGACATTTGTGGTATGGAATCACACACAAATTAACATGCTTCAGAAATAAATGTTTTTTTTTTAAAAAATATGAGCAAATCTTTCTCGTTTTTCTTTAACACTACCTTAAGATCAATTGACTGATCACCTTTGTATTAGCATCTGAATGAGGTTGTAGCCTATATTATCACCATAAATACCCATCCTTATATGGAAAGGATGTGACAGATCCAGCCTGACCAGGATAGACCGTACATAAAAACAATGTTCTCCATAAGTCTATTTACTAGGTTCATCTACTATCTATTCCACAAAATGGAAAAGTTTAACTATGTTACCTGTAAAACACTTATAGGTTCATAGGTTCATAGGTTCATACTAGGCTATCTGCCCTAGGGCATTTATAAGCCTAGCCAGAGTGTGTGTGGCTTTCACCACCCCTTAGGATGAGAATACTATACCCATTAGTTTGCTGTGCCTCTGTCCAGTAGTGACACAGAGATTATTCCCGGGGTAAACCTACGATCTCCCATCCACTTGTCAAGATTTCTCTTGAACAGAGTCAGTGAGGGGCTCTGCCTCACATGGACTGGGATTCTGTTCCATAGTGTAGGGAGTCTCTGGGTGATGAATCTGTCCCTCCAGCACATCCTATTTATATCCGTGTTGAGGTTTAAGTCTCTTGCTCTCGTGGCTCTGGTGGATTTGGATTTTTTGAGGTGGAGCATGTCCATTAATTCCGGGTTGGACATGGCCTTGTATGTCAGGCACAGATCACCTCTGAGCAGACGGTATGCAACTGAATAGAGCTGGAGTTTCTTCAGTCGGGCAGCGTATGACATATGTTTGAGCCCCTTTATCCTTTTGGTGAGGAACTTTTGGGGTCTTTCCAACTGCTGCAGGTGTCGGGTAAGGTACATTCCGAATGGGGCGTTGTACTCAATCATTGGTCTGATAAGTGAAGAGTACAGGGGTACAATGATCTCTCCTGATCTGGATGTGAATCCCTTCATGATCAGGTGGGCAATGTAGAAGGTCTTCCTAACCGTTACTTTGGCAATGTGAGTGTCAAAAGAGAGGTTACTGTCAACTTGGGTCCCCAGGTCCCTGATAACTTCTTCCGTGTTTAATGGATTACCACCTATGTGGTAATTAGGGGTTACCTTGTTTTTCCCAAAGGGTATGACTATACATTTTTTGGCATTTAGCTTAAGGCCATGGCTCTGGCACCAGTTATCCATTTCTATGAGACCTCTCTGGAGGATGTCTGTGTCTGATGGAGTGTCAATTATGGTGCCCAGTTTGCAGTCATCTGCAAATTTTGTCAGCCACAATCCCCCTATGTTTGCCTGCACTTCAGAAAAATAAATGCCGAACAAGAGGGGGCCCAGGACTGAGCCCTGTGGGACACCGCTCGTGACCAGCTTAGAGTCTGACATGGCACCAGCAACTCTAACCCTGCGGGTTCTGTCCTTGAGCCAGTTTGCAACCCATCTTGTGACATATGGGTTTACATCTAAGCTGGTGAGCTTTTCTATGATGCCCGAGTGGGGTATTGTGTCGAACGCTTTTGCTAGGTTCAAGGTAGGCTGTGTGAACTGCCTTTTACCCTCATCAATGGCCTTAGTGACTGTTTCGAAAAAGTCGACCAAGTTCAAGAGGCAGGATCTGCCCTTGACAAAGCCAAATTGGGTAGGATCCAGTGTCTGTAGGTCCAATGTCTTTATTTATGAGTTCCATTATGATCCTCTCCATAGCCTTGCAGACAAGGCTCTTATGTTCTTAGTAATGAACTTATGTTCAACCCAGGCATCAAAGCCTTAATGCTGAAAGTCAAGTCCAGAAGAGGCCATTGATACTGATGGAATAGGCATCAAAATCACAAGAACCAGTTGGATGGGTGCCAATGGAGCCAGCTTTACCAGTACTGAAAAGATGACACTGGGATAACACCCAACTCCAAAACTCCATTTAGATCCCTCCCTAAGCCACATGTTAATTGCCATGTAGATTATAATAGTTTTCTCATACTGAACTATATCTTGCTCATTTCTTTCTACCTTATTTATGTGTTTTATGTGTAATTTTCACATTTATCTCCATACTTGTACTGGCATTAACTGTAATCTTTTCTTTGCCCTATATTGTTCATTCATATGTTGTATTTTCATGTAGCCATTAATTTTATCAATTTGCTTCTTCATGTTTGGCATAGCCTGTAACTTTCTGATTATTTTTGTTTATTGCTTGAATTCTGTTTTTGATGCTGCTTTTCTCCTCCGACCTCCTTGAAAAATGTCAGTATAACCCAGTCAGATGTTCCTAATAAACAAATGTAAAGAAAGAAAGTAAGAAAGAAAAAAAACTGCTACCATGAAGGCCAATACAAATATTTTGCAGCCAAGCTACTATAAAACAGTGCTAAAATCTGACCATATCAAACTTAAGGTCATATGTACTCAAATAAGGAATGCCATTCTAGCAAGTAAAAAGATATTTTGTCTTGACCAAGAATTACATGCCATTAACAAAAAAAAATTCTGGAGCTTTTTTATCCTGACCATTGTATGACCTCATTCACTATTTGCAGATCTTGATGACAATAAGATATTATACCATGATCCCCCCAAAACGTGCACGCTGATTGGCCAGCGTGCCCATTGTAAATCGAGTTATACTAATGGAAAAAGGTCCGGTCACCCGGACTTTTTTCCATTAGTAAACTCGTTTTTTTAAAACACTGTCTCGCTATGTTAAATGGGTTTAACATAGCGAGACAGCTTTAAAATAAGCAACGGAGATCTCCGTTGCTTATTTTAAAGCTGTCTCGCCACGTTAAACCCATTTCACATAGCGAGACAATGTTAAAACAACGGAGAAAGCAAGATCTCCGTTGCTTTTTAGTGTCTCGCTATGTTAAATGAGTTTAACATAGCGAGACAGTTTAAAATAAGCAACGGAGATGTCCGTTGCTTATTTTAAAACTGTCTCACTATGTTAAACTCATTTAACATAGCGAAACACTAAAAAAAAAGCAACGGAGATCTTGCATTTTTTGCCCACAGCTCTGATGTACTGCAGGCCCACAGTACATCAGAACTGCCGCGGATGCCAGACATCTGCGGAAGGGCAGTAAACAGGCATTATACTATGCCATTATTTAAGTAAAGTAATAGTTTCTTTTCTTAAATAATGTCATGGTATAATAGCAATAACCCACTTCTGGGTGTGGGTAATGCTAAATTTACCCACGGTTGGCTTTGTTTGGTCCCTCGGGCTTCGCCCTCGGGACCAAACCACGCCAACCGTGGGTAAATTTAGCATTACCCACACTCAGGCGTGGGTTATTGCTATAGTATTCCACTTTGATGACTGTTTAAAAATTGTGTTAACCTGTCCCAAGGCCCATCCTAGCTATACTACCTTTATCCTGCATGCAGGCACTGATGATTTTGTATATACATTCCTAAAATAATAATCCTATTAATTTTAGTTAATTTATGAATAAAAGGATTTTTGTTTTTTCTTTGTAGAGTGTGTCCAAAATATATTTAGGAGTGAAATGAAGTTGTTTCACATTGGTAAATAGTTGATAAAGCAACACTTGGACAGCAGTTGTATATGTATTTGAGAGAAATTGTGACAAGTACCTATGCCAACTGCAAAAATGAAGGCCATCAGTGAAGAGAAGGGATTGGACACTATTGCCTTCATTGCAAGAGTAAAGGTGTTTTAAGAAGTGGTATTACATAAGTTATAAATGACAGACAGGAAAGTGTCGTGATCTTTGGCAAAATAGATGTGAGGAATGCTAATGTGTATATTAGTATACCACTCAGCAGACACCGTTTTTTCACTGTATCAGAAGAGTGAGGCAATGGAGGAACAAATTAATATTTCACAAGTGAAGTTGTTGATATTTAATTCAAAATGAGTAAAGCTGGAGTATAAATTGAAAGAGAAGAACCTTGTTATGACTAGAGTCCTAGAAAGGGAAGGCCTGAATAGTGATGTCTATATGAAAGAAAGGCATAATGGCACAGTTTGACTTGCTTGAAGACTGTATTATCTTGGTAAGTACTTATACAGTACCGTTACTATTCCTTGTACTCATTGCCGCACTAGCTTGGAAAATGTTGGTATTATTCCAGTCCAAACCTGTTTTGTCTTAACTATGGCAGCAGGAAATATTTTGTACATAGGAAAAATGAGGAATATTTTTTAGAAAATTATTACTCCATCCAAACAGCTAAAATATGAGCAGAACTCTTTTGAGTAGACTTAAAGATTTAATGTTTAAGTTTGTGTCAATCTATTATGAAAGCTTTTTTGTTTGTTTGTTTTTGATTTTTTTGTTTGCCTGTTTGTTTTGCCATTGGTGTAACTTTAAAAAAATGATGTTTTAAAGGATAAAGTAGAAATGGGAAGACTTTGCCATCCAATTGTACAAGTCATTTAGACGGGGGGGGGGGGGGCATTCAAATATTCTTAATATGGCATTCAGTATCTTGAACTTTTATCCTGTATGAAACATCATTAATGTTCCATTGCATTAATAGACAAATGGCATCAGTAAGTTTATCATTCATTGAGCTGTCTAGTTTAATGTTCTTTAAGGTTATTATGTAAACACTGAATATAAACATATTGGAAGTTTCGGTGCTTACGTATTATTGCAACCAGATTTTCCCGGTTGTGATTCACTCATACCTGCACAAATAGCACCACATGAAACATTTCAAAGTGTCAGGGGAATGCCTTAGTAGTGGCATGAAACTTCCCACAACTTGTTAGGAACAGGAACAAGTACCGAAAACCACTTCCTGTTTTGCGTCCGTTACACTAGCACGCTGCAGTTGTAATGGGTGTTATCAATCTGTCACTTGCATTACTTTCAGTCGGTGAAAGGGATTCTGCAGCGAAGGAGAAGACAGGCACACAGAAAGGGTTATTGGTAAACCTTTGGTTATTTTTTAGACATACTTTTATGCTATCTTTAAAAAGATGCACTGCATTGGTAATGACTTTAAATGTTTTACTTTATACCCTTCCACTTGACATGGCTAACAACTGGTGTGATATTCCAAGGCAGCATGTACTGCTGATGAAAGTGTTGCACTTAACAGTACATGAACTACAGCCCTGCACATACGGTTTACATACACACAGAAAAGGTTTCTAATCACTGAAACTGACATGCCGGACAACAGCAGTTTCAGAGACATGGCTAACAAGCAATGTTAAATTGCAAGGCAGCATTTTCTGCCCATGCAAATGTTCAACAAGCACCACACGAAGTATGGCCATACACATGTGCTTTAAACAAACACACAAATGTTTATAACAACTTAAATTCACATAGCAGCCAGAACCAGTTTCAGAAACAGCACATAGGTAAACTGTTTATTCATCATAGCTTTGCAAACAGTATTTTTAAGGAAACTTGGTACCGTAAACTTTTACAGTGTTCCACTAAGTATTACTGTAAATGGTGACATGAGATGGTGGCGCTAAAGGAGGTACCTGCAATGAAACATTACTTTCTCATGTATTTAAGTCGTACACCTGCCTAAACACGCAAAATCTTACAGAAAACATGGTTTCTGGGCTACTCAATACTTTCTGGTAGTAGTTTAAACAACGGGAAGCAACCAGCATTAACACGAAAATCTGGTTGCGATAATACGTAAGTACCAAAGTTTCTCTTAGGTAAAAAGATTAACATGTATTAATTGTTTAATTTAGTATGTTATTTTTTTCTTAGAAGTTTGACTTTTCAGCTTATATTAACCAGGGCTTTATAAAGTTTGATTAACTCTATAAGGATGGGATCTTACTTTAGAGGTAACAAGTCTAATGACTGAAAGGGGGCCAGAAGAAGGCTCACTGTCTTTTTATGTAGTATGACTGGAGAAACTGGCAATCTGAAATGTTCAGACTGCTATTAGTGTAATGACTGCCAAGAATGCAATAGTGTATATTTTGAACTTTTGTTACGGAAACTGGATGATGTCCATTGAATTCTTGAGACGCAGAGTTTCATGTTTTACATGACAAATGCATACTTGATACGCAATGTTGCCATTTTGCCCTGGCACAATGTCTCTTAGAACTTCAAGGTATGGAGTCACTGATATGTTATAATGAAACCCGTTGCAAGAGATGGTGGTCTTCTTCCACAGTCTGACTCTGTTTTGGGAAGGTACAGACAACTAAATTGCGTTTTCCTAGGGAACACTCCTTCCCTTTGGGAGGGTTCAGTCAGAGGGCTTGTGTGCTTTCAGAAGAATAGCTCCTATGGTATTGCTTCTAGACCATACCATAATAAGAGTTCAAAGATTTATTGGGTGGCTGAGCATGATAGTCATGTGGAGTTAGATATCCCAGAGTTCACAAATTACTAATTTTTCTTAGTTATGAAGCATCGCACAAAACAAACATTCATAGGTCTATTACACCAGGACAGAAGGGGTGGTGCCCGACAAGGGCACATAGGGAATGGCCCCACCCTGAAAGAGAGTGCAACTCTATATATCTTAGTCCCAATAATACTAAAAAGTATTTCACTTTTAAACATCCAGGTTGAAAGTTTCTCTTTCCTGAGCACACAACTGAGGTTTGACTCTTTCCTAGCTAAACATGCAAGTACAGTTGACTCTTTTCTCAAGCATGGTCTTACAGCACTGGTGCTGGAGAGTGTAGGACTTTAAGACAGGACAGCAACATATATTTTGAGATGTATTGTCTTAGTTTTTGGGAGGAAAGCAGCAGTCAGGATAAGTAAGCATGAGATTCTTTTAGGAGGAAAGCAGTGTGTGTGTGCGTGTGTGTGTGTGTGTGTGTGTGTGTGTGTGTGTGTGTGTGTGTGTGTGTGTGTGTGTGCGTGTGTGCGTGTGTGCGTGTGTGTGTGTGTGTGTGTGTGTGTGTGTGCACGCGTGTGCGCGCATGTGTGTGTGTGTGTGTGTGTGTGTGTGTGTGTGTGTGTGTGTGTGTGTGTGTCTATGTAAAATGCCTACTTAGATAGAAATTTCCAGCTTAAGTGACATTCTCAGAATCACACAGTAGGCAAATGGAGGTAGAAAAAAAATAATTCCTGTTCCCTTAAATACAGGAGGTGGCTCATTTAGAGTTAGACTTGGTAATCCTCCACACTATCTGCCAGACCTCCATTAACATATTTATTTATGTATGTATTTATTTATTTATTTTGATAAATCCGTCATTAGAATTTCATAGTTCTCATTGTTCAGAACATGCATGTCCATGCAATACCTATTGTAGTTCTGTTAACCTTTTAAGTGAATTAATATTTAAGGCTCTGAGCTGCTAACAAATTACTTCCTGTAATCAAAAGTACAGGGTTTGAATCATCCAATTCTCATTTGACAATGCCATTAGTGTGAGCAAGTGACTGAGGCATTATTCTTGGGTCATCCTCTAAAAGGGACACTTTCTCCAGTGGTTTTACCTGGCTAGCAAATAGATTAAAAGAGAGTATTTCGAATTTGTCACTTTTGGTGCCTTTGCCCCTCACCTCCACCTCCCCCCATATTACTTTTGGCTTAGTCCAAAACTCTTGAACAAAGAAACTGAAACTGAGAATTATTTTGGTCTGTTCCTTGTAAAATGTGTGGCTATCTGGTAAATTGTTGTGGACTACAGTCACTGAATAATGTCAGGCATGTGTGTCTCAGACTTTGTGTCCTTCAAAAAATGCTTGCTATTGCTACTTTTTCAATATATAAGAGAAAGATTTAAAGTCTATTCCTGATTGTTGGGTCTTTGTCTCTCATTCTTGAACTAAGAGGTCAGAAGGTCATGGGTTGTCTAATGAGATGTACATTATGGTTCTCACTGTAGTGAGCAAAAATATATTTCTCAATCATTATTTATTTATTCATTCATTTTACCACAAGCTAACATCTAAACATATGCAATCATAGAAGGGGTAGTAGTTGATAATGATATCAGAGTGTGTGTGTTTTTATGTTTGTGTGTGTATCCTGCATCCCAGTGTAGTTATGGTGTAAAAGAAGGAACTGACTGTAGGAAATAATGAAAAAAATTACGCCACTAAAAAAGAAATTCTGCTCTACAAAAAAAATCTTCTACCTTCACCTACAACAAACCCACCAGCATAAACCACAAAAGTTCTGGTCAGGCATTAACAAACTGCTTCAGCCAGGGCACTCCAAAACTCCTACCCCATCAGGTATTACCCAGAATAACTCTAAGCAAATTGCTGACGCCTTCAACAACTACTTCACCTAACCTATTCAAACTCTAGCAAATATACTACTCCCTGTCAGCACTAACATGTCAGTTAGTATTAATAGCCCATCTCCTTCTTTTCATCTTCAACCAGTACCAACATCCCTAATATGGTCCCTTCTTCAAAAACTCAAACCATGTACCCCTTCAGCTAAACATCTACCAGCTGAATACCTACAAATTACATCTCAAGCCATTGCCTATCCTATATCCATCCTTATAAATAGAACAATTACAGAAGGAACAACCCCCTCCATCTGGAAAGTCTCACATATCATCCCTCTGCATAAGGATGGTTCGTCTACGGAGATTTCTAACTTTCGACCAATAGCCTTACTCTCTCCAATAGCAAAAATTATGGAAAAATATATCCACTGACAGCTACTCATCCACCTTCTCTCTAATAATTTACTTGCTAACTGTCAGCATGGCTTTAGGCCTCACCATAGTACAACCACTGTCTTGCTATCTTTTACTGACTGTATTAACAAACATCGTAATAATAACTCTCTATCCTCTGCACTATTTATTGACCTGTCAAAAGCCTTTGACATGGTTAACCATCACCTACTTATTGATATACTAAAATCCCTATCTCTTGACCCACAGGCAGTACTTTGGTTTATATCCTACTTAGATAACAGACATCAAGCTGTTCTCTGGGATAATACTCTATCTGCACCCCTCCCTGTCAACATTGGTGTACCCCAAGGCTCCATATTAGGCCCTCTTCTCTTTTCAGTCTTTATTAATGATCTTAACTGCAAAATTCCACAAGCCACCTACATACAATATGCAGATGATTCAACTTTAATATGCTCTGTTAATTCTGTTTCCTCACTCCAGACCCTCACCTAAATTGTATTTCATATTGTTATAACTAAATTATTGCTTTTTGCTCCCAACCAAAGGTCTCCACAATGTCACTTCAGAGTAACTTCTAACAATGGAACTATCATATCCCCAGACACTACAACCCAACTCTTAGGAATTACAATAGACCACAGCCCTAGCTATGATGATCATATTAATACTACTATAAAATCAGTCAACAGAAAACTAGGCTCCCTTTATAGAATCAAACCCTTCCTCACACCATTAGCTAGAACTACCATTTCCCAAACCCACCTTATCTCTACCCTGTTTTAGGCCTCTGCCATTTATACCATCCTATCTAAAAACAACCTTAACCAGCTATAATAACATTGCCAGATTTGCCACTGGCTCCCCTTTTAGAACCCATCACTGTCACAACATTAAACAGCTAGGATGGCTAGAACTGCAGAACCAACTACTTTCTCAACAACTGACTATTACCCAAAAGATTCTCTACCACCCTAAGAATACTCCAATCCTCAGTAGTCTGATTACCCCATATTCAAATCTGGCAACACTACAATCTGCTAATAAGCTTCTAGTCTCCACTACTAAATCCAACAACAAGGCCGGGGATCTCTATTCTCCAACACAGTGGGAAAAACCTGGAACCAGCTTCCTCAGGAACTTTCATCAATTTCTTCCACATTACTCTTCAAAAAAATATTATAATGAATATCTTGAAACACACTGGCTATGTCCCTGCTCTACCCCTGACTAAAATCCAATTCCCTATCTCCCACTCCCTTTACTTATCTGCTCTGCTGTTTTATCATGCCTAGTTATTGTAACTAGAATGCTAACCATTTCCTAGTATTAAAGGAGACTTCCTCTCAGCACTGTTTCAAGACTTACTTCTCTAAAAGAACTCCTCCTCTACTGTACTGTAAGTAAGCATAAGTTTGAATGCCTGTAACCAGGCTTCTGATTTAAAATAACAAATCTTTGTATTTTTTTTTTTTGTATTATATGTTATCTAATGTTTTTTTTTCTAGGTGACTGTACACAATGTTTTGTCTAATCTAAAATAATGTAATGAATCTTCCTTCTATTGCATATATTGTATGCTATGATACTATTGCCAATATTGGAGCTTTTCTCCCCAGGCCTCTACTGAAAATGGACATATATCCAGTTAGACCAGCCTGGTCAACAAATGTAAAATAAATAAAAATAAAATAAATAAATAAAATAGGGGCTTTATCATATGAACAATGTTCTTTGGGTACAGTCCTTGGTTTTCTTGTTTTGTTGACTGTTGACAGTGTGCTTATTTGTGTGTGAATAAACTGCACGGCATGAAATCTATGGGTTTAATGTTAAAATATTAACTATGAATGAAATTTTAATTTAACTTGGTTTGTCTTGGTGCAAAGGTATGAAATGCATTGTGTTGGGCTACAATAGCTTGGTACTAAGTGCGGATTAGTTTAGGGGCTGTGAGCAGTTAATGAGCTGATTCCTGTAGTGTAGCTTTACAACAGCTTGGTACTAAGTGCAGATTAGTTTAGGCTATGAGCAGTTAATGAGCTGATTCCTGTAGTGTAGCTTTTGAATCATTTAGCCTTACTTTGTCTATTTTATCAGAAAGTGCTTCTGCACTGCAGAGATACTTGTGTACATTAGGCTGTCCTAAGCTGTTAGCAAATTCATTATATATTTGTCTTTTGAATTTCTGCACTTTTCAGATAATCAGGTAGGAAGCACTAACTAGGGGCTATCAATCCCTGCACATGTGTTGTAATACAATGGATTGCCAAGTGCATTTTCAATAAGTATAAGTTTTAAAGGAAGATAAGTTTACTGTTGCTCATGCTGTCTGTTTTCAATTTGAGAGTGTTTTGTTTTGTTTATTAAATCGTCTTCAGTGTTTTTGCTGTAAAATTTGTAATGCGAATCTTTAATTGAATCCAAATTTGTGTAATCATTGCAAAAGAAAAGAAGAAAATAGTGTGTGCATGACAGTGTCAGTGGTGTTTTATGATAACCGGGGAGAGACATCCTATAGCGGTATGGCTGCGGAGGCAGGGGGTTCTGGTCAATGTTTCTGCCTTGGGCCCCATTTGTCAATGATCCAGCTCTACTCTTAGAGATGAAAAACTAAAATTGAGTATTTAGTCTCACACATGAGCCCTATCATTTGTTTTAATACCTTTTAAACCAGGTAAATGGACAACCCAGGAGCATCCTCTGTTTAAGTGACTTACTCAAAATCACACAGCAGGCAAATGGAGGTAGAGAGAGTCAAACCCCTTACACTTGACTACAGAAAACAACTTATTAACACTTTAGAGCCTGACTCCTCTGCACTAACTGCCAAACCTTATCCCAGCTCTTCGTTTTCTGACAAATCCCTGAAGATTAAAAATCACTAAGATTTACAGCTAGTTAGTAACACTAGTTATTAGAATTTCATAGTTTTTGTTGTTCACATGTTCAGAAAAATGCATGTTGATGCAACTCATATTGTCCTGTTAACTTTTTATGTAGTTTGCCTCCTGTTTCTCTGGACAGCATTGCTGATTTTGCTTCACTTTTATGCCCTTCTCCTCATTAATTTCCTTTTTTCTTGTAAATCACTGAGAATTACTGTCAGCCTATAATGCCAGTTATTACACTTTCATAGTTATTATTGTTCACAGAATGCACATCCATGAAGCATTGATTGTCCTGTTAATATGTTAAGCAATTTAGATTATCTGACACTTATGTTAATAAACTGCTTCCTGTACTCAGATGTACAGGATTTCAGTCCTTTCACCTCCATTTGCCTACTTTGTGACTTTGATCAAATCATCATAACCAGATGGTGCCTCCAGATCAACCCTGATAAGTTAGCAAATGCACAAAATAATATCTGAAACATGTCCCTTTTTGTCCCCCCCCCCCCCACTATTTTTTGCCTTTGTCCAAACTTCTTAAGCAAAGTAACTGAGAGTTATTTTGGTCTCTTCCTTGTATAATTTGTGGCCTCTGGCAAATTGTTGCGACACAGTCACAAAATACATGAGTTTCAGATTTTGAAACCTTTAGAAAATGTTTGATAATGCAAAGTTTGTTATTCTATCAACTTTCTAAGTATAAGAGAAATATTTAAAAGCTGTTCCTGATTTTGCTCCTTCTTTCTGATTCTTGAGCTAAAACGTTGAGAAGACCGAGTGAAGTTGTACTGTATGGCTGACATCAGTGAGATGAGATACATTTCTAAGCCATTATAGGTTCATAGGTTCATAGGTAGGTACTAGGCTATCAGCCCTAGGGCCTATACAAGCCTAGCCAAAAAGGTACTCTGGCTTTCGCCACCCAGGAAAATCATTTTCCTGTGCCCCTGTCGAGCAGACCCACAGAGGTGATCCCTGGGGTGAATTTCCTATTTCCCATCCAATCATCAAGATTTTTCTTGAAGAGTGCTAATGAGGAGCTTTGTTTGATATAAATAGGAAGTTTGTTATAGAGTATGGGAAGTCTCTATGACAGGAATCTTTCCCTCCAGCATGTTCTGTTTATTGTGGAGACAAGGCTTAGGTCCCTAGAGCGTGTAGCTCGGAGGGATTGGGATTTCTTTAACTGGAGCATGTCCAACAGCTCTGGGTTTGACATAGCTTTGTATGTTAGTCAGAGATCACCTCTGAGTAGACGATATGCGACGGAGTAAAGCTGGAGTTTTTTTAGACTGTCTGTGTAGGGCATCTTTTTGAGGCCAGTAATCCTCTTTGTGAGGTATTTCTGCGGCCTTTCCAGTTGTTATAGATGTCTTGTGAGTACATACCAAAAGGAGCATTGTACTCTATAATGGGTCTAATGAGTGATGAGTAGGGGGGAACAATGACCTCTTTTTTCCTGGATGAAAAACCTTTTGTGATGAGGTGTGTCACATAGAGGGATTTTCTGACTATCAAAAGAGAGACTATTGTCCACCTGTGACCCAAGGTCTTTTATCACACTTTTGGTATTAAGTAGACTATCACCTATGTGGTAGCTCATGGGTACAGAGTTTTTACCAAAGGGGATGACAATGCACTTTTTAAATTGAGCTTGAGGCCATAGCTTTGACACCAGGCATCTGTCTCAGTGAGGCTCTTTTGTAGGATGCCCACATCATTAGGAGTTTTAATTATGGCTCCTAGTTTGCAGTCATCTGCAAACTTCATTAGTCAAAGACCTTCTGTGTTAGCCTCTACTTCAGAAAAGTAGATACCAAACAGGAGAGGACCCAGGACTGAACCGTGTGGTACTCCACTTGTCATTGTTGTGAAGTCGGATTTGGAGTCTGCTACTTTCACAGTGTGGGTTCTGTCAGTGAGTCAGTTTGCAACCCATCTTGTGACATAGGGATTTATACCTAGTTTAGTGAGTTTAGCTGATTAATTTATTCATTCACTTCACCTGAAGCAAATATCCAGGTGTACAGTTATACAAGTAGTAGTGTGTGTGTGTGTGTGTGTGTGTGTGTGTGTGTGTGTGTGTGTGTGTGTGTGTGTGTGTGTGTGTGTGTGTGTGTGTGTGTGTGAGTGTGTGTGTGTGCATCTCTGTGTGTATGTGTTTGCATGTGTGTATTTGTGTGTATGTGTGTCTGTATGAGTGTATATGTGCGTATGTATGTGTGTGTTTGTATATGTGCATGTGTGTTTGTGCGTGTGTATGTGTGTGTGTGTGTGTGTGTGTGTGTGTGTGTGTGTGTGTGTGTGTGTGTGTGCACATGCATGTATGGGTGTTTGTATGTGTGCATGTGTGCATGTGTGTGTGTGTGTGTGTGTGTGTGTGTGTGTGTGTGTGTGTGTGTGTACACACACACACACACACACACACACACACACACACACACACGTGTGAGTGCACACTTGTGCCTCAAACATCAAAGTACTAGCCATATAGTAGCTAGAATAATAACTGAGATGGGGATAAAGGCTAAGGCTGTTTGTCATTAAAGATTTGTAACTAGATATGCCAAGAGAGAATATGAAAATAATTTGTTAGTGTGTGTGTTTGTGTGTGTGGAGGAGGTGTCCTGGATTTGTTTTAACTTACTCGCGAGTCTCTAACATTTGAAGATCCAGATGTGTGGTAAAGCACGATAGATTACAACTGCTGCATAACTTTTGGATTTATAAACAGTGTAAAAGGGAAATTTTATGTTGTAACCTAGTGACTGTTCTGGCACGCAAAGGGAGACTAGAGGAATCAAACAACTTATACAAATATAAATTCTACAGTTTAACCATGGTTTGAGCTTCCTATCTGGTTGTTAGTAAATGTGTCATGTTTTACCCATCCGTTCCACACTGTGCAGAAAAGTGTAGTTTTTCCATATTTTGAAGATAGGAGTTTGGCTATGGCTGTGGTTCCTTTAATTCTTTTGCTTGTTGGTGTAATGGATGGAATTGTATTCAAGGATGTAGGTAAGCATACTCACTGTACTGACTTGTGTCCAGATTTTCTGAGCAGCTTGTGCTAATGTCAACACTAAAAAAGCACAAACTGTTTAGAACTGAGTAAATGAATATTTACAGTATAGCAGTTCACAAACAATTCTTGTGCCAAAGGTATACATCTCAATAACTAGCTTTGTATGGCAGTTAATTGTAACAGTTGAAAAGAAAGTACATCTTTCCATGTATCTTGGGGTAGCATTTTGAGGGGTGAGTACATTTCTACACTGACAAGTGTGTACTGGAAGCAGCAACATTTAGGTCTGAGTACAAAATGTAAATCACTGGCTACACCCCTGATTGTATTCCTGATGTTGTAAGCCTAATTGTACATGTATTGCTTAATTTCTAATGCTGACTCGAGAGGATTATTATTTTTTTTTTGGGGGGTGGGGCTTGGCTTGCCCATCTGGGGATTTGAACTTTTCCAACTCAAGTTGTTTCTTTCAAGAGTTTCTAATGGTTGAAGAACTGGGCATTTGATAAAACAAGCATAAAAGAACATTTTAACCATTCTGAGTTCCCTTCTTAGTTGTTAGTAATTTTTTCACATTTTTCACATTTGTTCAACCTTTTGTAAGGTAATAAAGTGTTCATACTTTGAATATGAAAAGTTAATTATGGCTACAGTTTCTTTAATTATTTTGCTTTTTGGTGCTGTGAATTTTATAGTAATGTCAAACCATATTAAACTGGCTGAAAATGGAGGAGCCTTGGAAGCCTAAGCTTAAGAATTTGAGGATAATTATCTCACAGAAACACAGAAAGGTATTAGGCTAATGGCCTGGAGCTCTTTTAAGCCTAACCAAGCAGAACTCCCAAGTGCTACTTGTTCCCTTTTATAGACAGGAAATAGTCATTATAATTTTGTAGCACATCAGCATCCTCAGTCCAGCAGAGACATAAATGTCAGCCTGGGAAACATTTGCTGTTACTCATTCCTTTGTCTATATTGTGTTTGAATTGAGTAAAGGAAGTACTTTGTTTTACATGGAAGAAAAGACTGTTCCAGAGCAGTGGAAGGCCTCTGTGAAATGTATCCGTCTCTCAAGCATATCCTGTTTAAATTGTTGAAAAGGTTAAAATCCATAGAGCGGGTGTGTCTGATAGTATTGTTTTTGAGGCTATGTAAGCAGGTTCATCAGTACAGGGTCTGAGGAGGCCTTAAAGGCAAGGCAGAGGTCACCCTTTAGCAGTCTATAGGAGAATCAGAATAGGAAGTGTGACCTAAGGCAGTCCCTATAAGTCATATGTTGGACTCCTTCTTTTGGTAAGGAATTTTTGTGGGCATGCATGTTGAAGTATGAGCTTTTGCAGGTAAATACAAAAGAGAGTATTGTACTCAACACCTGGTCTAAAAAGGGATGAGTACAGAGGGACAATAATCTCTCTGGACCTGAATGCAATGTCCTTTCTTTTAGGTTTTGCGATATAATGGCTTCCTAACTGTGATAGACACATGATCAAAGGACAGATCTTTATCCATATAAGTCCACAGATCCCTGACTACCATTCTACCATAAAAGGTGTGTGTCAATGTTGTAGTTTGCAGGGGTGGATGATTTACTAACGGAGATGACTATATATTTTTTGCATTTAGTTTGAGCCCATGATACTTACACAAATTATTTGCTTGTGTGAATCCCTCGTTTAGGCTGTTTGTGCCTTCAGAGGATTCTGTGACTGCCCTGAGTTTGCAGTTGTCTGCAAACTTGATGAACCACAGCCCATTTATATTGACCTGGACATCTGAAAAGTAAATGTCAGCTGAACTGGTCCCAGAACGGATCCCTGGTGAAACTCCACTTATGACTGCCCATTCTTATTTCTTGTGTCCTCTGTGAGAGCTAGTTGACTATCCAATGGTTGACATATGGGTTTATTTGTATTTTTTTTGTAAGTTTTCAATTATACCTGAGTAGGGAGTAGTAATGAATGTCTTGGCTAAGTCCATATAGGCCATATGGACTGATATGCCTTTGCCCATGACCTTTGTGACCTTCTCATAGTAATTCACCACACTCAGTCAGCACGAGTTAACCTTGATGAACCCAAACTGACTAGGGTCCAGAGTTTGTAGATTTATTTTATTTTTGCATGTAACAGATTAGACTGGTCAGATTAATGGGCCTATAGTTTCCCTGGTCAGAAGAGGTGGCCACCCTTGTACAGTGGAATGACAGTTGCCATCTTCCAGTCCATGGGCACAAACCTATTTTCAAGGCTGAAAGTAAATAGCTTCATTAGGAGGTCAAACAAGTCCTATTTCAAGCAATTTAGAAGGCTCCCCATTTACTATTAGGACTCATATCTGCTTTATTCTTTGCCTTGGAAAGTACCTTTAGGACCTGTTCTCTGGTGACAACAGGGAGAGTCATGGACCTTGGTATCTCTGTAGGGGTGAATGGGAGGATGGTGGACTGAAGTTACTCTGAATCTATCTGCCAGTAGGATTTCAATGTCATCTGGAGCAGTACATATGGTGCCATTTATCACCATTTTGGCACACTGCTGTGCATTACCTTTTCAGCTACCTATCATAGCTGAAAGATGCTTTATGATTGTCTTTAGATTCGGAGGCTATATTCAACACAAGTTTGCCTTTTAGTGGTTTTGACTAGACCCTTACCTGGTTGTTAAGGTTTATGATTATATTTTTGTTATGTATACTGGGTTTAGCCATGATTTTTTTTTCTCTTTTTCATGGCTGGGGTCCACCGAAGTGGTTTATTTTTCAATAGTTCATTTTGCTTCTTTCGAGTGGAAACAACCACATCTACACAGTAGTTGAAATGGTGGCAGAATGTCTGGGAGAAGGATTCGGCATAGGCTACTGAAATATCTTTATTTGGGGAGAGGATACCAAATTTTGCCAGTGTATCACTCAATTGCAGAAAGCTTGCTTTAGAATAATTTTTTGAATATTCTAGGGTTTGAAGGGGTCCCTATTCCAGCATAATTTCAAAACACACTGCTTTGTGGTCTGGCCTTACTAAAGAGGATGATACACAAGGTGGCAAAGGTGTACCACCTCGCCACATTTGTGAGGTTCAAGTCAAAGATGTAGTTTCCCCAGTGGGAGTTTTAACTACTTATACCAGGATGTCTGTGCTAGTGAAGCCCAGGAATTTCTACGCCTGAATGTTTGAGGATGTTTATGTTTCCCACACTATGGATGTTTTTTTGAAGTCTCCCAAAATGACTGTGTTAGGTTCTATGCTTAATGACTCAAGTTGGTTTAGGCATCTTGTGTAAGTGTCCTGGGTGATAGAAAGGGAACTATAGGTAGCGAGGATATAACAGTATTTTTTCCTATGGTGGCTCGGCTATAGAACATTTCTAACTCATCAGCCTTTCATTTTCTGCTCTGTGGAAGAAGGAACATCAGCATTTTACCAACTTTTTATTCTGGGCTTACAGAACCAGCTTCCAGGTTGTGGATCTGCTTTGCTTTATTGGTCCTTTCACTTGTTCTTGGTTTTTTGTTTCTAACTCATCATGTTACTTTATCAGTCTGAGGGTGTAGTTATTTCTGATAAAGACTGAGATACCGTGCCTCGTCTAAATGTGAGGGATGCATTTGAGCCCTGCACTGATGGGATGCTTTCAGCTACTTTAACCCATATTTCAGTTACCACACATAGGGCTATGTCCTCCATAGTGAGAAGGGCTTGTAGGGAGTGGAGTTTCTTGTTCAAACATCTGTCATCGAACAGTAGTGCCTTCATTTTAGTTCGAGTAGTGCTCAGCGCAAGATACATACCTGCCTAAAAGACATAATCCAGGAGCTCAATCATGTCTCTCTTCATGTAGTCCAGGGAGGTCCATCTTAGATGATTTATGCTAACATGTCCTATGACCGAGTCATACTGATACCTGCCATGTAATGACCTGAGTGCATGGGTGACCCGACGAAGTTTGGTGCCTGACAAGCAGCTGTCACTCTTTCCTTGCACAACCTGGTGAGGAGAACATCTGTGTGCCTGACTTTGGAGTCACCTATGACTAGTATATTAGATGCAGTGTTTTTCTGCCCAGTGGGCTTTGCATCTGCTGCATGGTGACATTTGTGTCCTTTGGAGCATTTTGCATTGATGTTTTTTTTATATGTGTTTTAATGTGATGCCAAGGAGGGCATATTGCCTGTGTGGCATTTAGAAGGCCTTAGTATTTGTGGTTTTAGTAGGTTTGAACTTATTATCTCAGCATAAGATTTACTGTGAGCATTGCATGAGTTTGGGATTGATAGATGTTCTGGCTTCCTGCTGATGATCTTATTTCCAGTGTAGTACATGGAAGAGGTAATTTGTCTTCAGCAATAATAGGTACAGACATCTGTCTCATATTGTGTTATGCTGTTTTAGCAGCAGATGGTCATCAGTCAGCATGAGGCAATTTTTATACTGCCTCATTGCACCCTTTTCGATCAGGTTGGCCATAGGAATTCTAGGGAAGTGTTGGTCCATGGTTTAATCAAGATAGTAGTTAAAACCACAAATTTTTTAAGTCTTCTGCTTTGATTTGTTCATAGACAGAATAACATCTAGAGACTCATAACTGCATCATTTAACATTCTGCACATCCAAAAAAGTATTCAGTCCCAGAGAGGGTTATTGTGACTAGTCATTCCCTTACCTCTCAACTGTTCCTACTTTTTTGTAGAATGTCACTGATTTTGCATCAAATGTTTGTCCTGTCACTTATAACATTTTTAATTTTCTGATAAATCACTAATGATTACAGTCAGTCAATAATGGTAGTCGTTAGAGATTTTATATTTCTTACTGTTCAAAAAATACATACAAATGCAAAGCAATTGACGCGCTATCAACTTTGTAAGTGAATTCGAATAATATTTTTTTTAAATTTCCTGATTTTACCCCCCCCCCCCCTTTATTTTGGCTTTGTCAAGAATTTTTGAACAAATAACTTGAGAAGCATGGTTCAAATCGAAATCGTTTGTATTGGTATCATTTCAGAAAACCATAGAGTAGTGGGCAATTCATGTATTTGTGAAAACAAGCCAATTAGTAAGTATTAATATGTAAAAAAACTATAATAATAAAAATATAAATACATACTAATATTATATAATATATATATATATAATATATAATATAAAAACTTAATTATGTACCATAAAGAATACCTATAAGAAATACTTGTAACAAACAGTCTAAACTTGATTAATACATAATTGCAAATGTGCTTAAAAAGTATTTACATAAAAATGTGCATCTACTGCTATTATTAGAACTAATGACCACACGTACAAATGTGGCAGATATAAGTTCTGTAAATTTATTTTGGAAGTAGGTTCCATTTCTGTCAATAATTATAATATAAATATAGCAGGCAAATTTAATTGTGAGACCGCAAAAGTAGTTTATTGCACTGTATGCACCCACTGCACTTGTTTCTATGTTAGGAAAACGGAACAAAAATTAAAGGAACGAATTGGTGAGCATATTAGAGCTAGTGGGACAACATAGAAACAAATGCATTGGCGAAACACATTTCTTCAAATGCTACACACTCTTTTAAATTTATAATGTTGGACATTTTGGAAAGTGATAGTAGGGGAGGTGCATGGCAATTAATTCTTGAAAAGATGGAATTGAGATGGCAAATCCGTTTATGTGCACATTCTTGGTCAGGTTTAAATGGTATGTTATCTTTAGGTAGTGTTCTGAAATTAAAGGCTTTAGAACATTAATTGGTAGGGTTAGTACTATGTTATGTAAATACTTTTTAAGCACATTTGCAATTATGTATTAATCGAGTTTAGAATTTTTTTTACAAGTATTTCTTATAGGTATTCTTTATGGTACATAATTAAGTTATTATATTATATATTATATATATATATATAATATTAGTATGTATTTATATTTTTATTATAGTTTTTTACATATTAATATAGTATTTGTGCTTTGAAGGGGTGTTGTTATGTAGTTACATCATTCATGACTCATAGGGAGATGGGTAAATGAGAAGTGATTTGACTTTCATTCAGAATTTTAAACAGGAAGGAAATGATGTGTATTTGTGAGAGGAAGTTTGTCATTAGCACAAATGAAAGCTCTTACTTTTTGTTACTTTGTGTTACTAATTGGCGTTATCTTGTTTTCGCATTTATTAAACAAATGTTTCTCCACTCTCCTGTCCGGATTCGATTCATTTTCGATTGTTTGGTCAGTATGTGGCTCTCATTACCAGGTTAATTCATGTATTTGCTTGATACATTTTTGTCTTTCTCAGTGCTGTTTTCTTTGGAGGGGAGTCAAGAAAACTGCCATGTTTATCTACAGGCTCATTAGCTGAAAAAGTAGCACAACTGTCTGGAATACAAGACAGTGGATTCTATTCCCATGCCAGGTACTTAGATTAATTTTCCATTACTGACACTGTTGTGCAGCATAAAATTCACACATCTTCATATGTTCTTCCCATAATCTCCAGATTCATTTAATTTGTCCTGCTAACTTTACAAGTTAATCATTTTATTCCTTTTCCTTCTTTTATTCTCTCTTATATCTCAGCTATTCTTCCTGACAATGCTCCATGATCAGAAAACTCAGCAATTTACACACCTCCTTCTATTTCATCCATTCCATTAGGACATATTACATAATCTTTTTCTGTATTAAATATCTCTCTTTGATAAGTCAGTTCTCTTTTTTCCTACCTGTTGTCCTCCACATTTTATATCTTCCTTCAGTAGTTCCATGTTTTATTTATTTATTTATCTATTGACATTTGTTGACCGGGAAAGTCAACTGGGTTTAAAAGCTCATTTTCAGTGGAGGCCCGGGGAGAAAAGCTCCAACAGTAAAACAAGCACAGATATATAGTAAACAAATATAGCAAATTAAATATAGTAAATAAAATATAGTAAATGGAATATTACAAACAGAATAATATACGGTTAATATAAAGCCTTTGGAAAAAAATTCACAATTATAACAGACATTTAGAGAAAGTCTAAATATAGAGAGACAACATATTGTGCTAAATATGTACAAGCACCAGTGCACAGGCAAAGTACATAGTTGAAATTAGTTGCATATACAGGTTGTTGGTAGAATGAGTTTTGGGTTAATGGAGTTTAGATGGTATTTCATATGTACACCTTGAATTTTGTAAAAAAAGTAGGTTTTTAGTGTGATTTTAAAGGTATTTAGGGAGTCCAGTTGAGTAATAGATTAGGGTAGGCTATTCCAGAGTTTGGCTATGTTGTAGGAGTATAGGCAGTGTCCTGCTCTCTTATTGGGTTTAGTTACATTTAGAAAGGTTCTCTCAGAGGAGCTGAGGGTTTGATTAGGTGTATATATGCTTAAGATGGATTTGAGAGCAGGGCAGCTAATTGGTTTGAAAATTAGTTTATGGGCAATTGCAAGTTGAGTAAATTTGAGATAGTGGTGAAAGTCTAATCAGGACAGGTTAGAGCTAGCACTGCAGTGGTGAGACCGATTAGACAGGTTAGAGGCGAATTTTGCTATCTTGTAGTAGCATTGTTGTAGCTTAGTGCTGAGGGACGCATGGAGGTTGGTGAAAATGGGGCTCCCATACATAAGGGATGGAATGAGGAAAGTGTTAGTTTTATCTTAGTTTGTCTGTCGAGGTATAGTTTGTGTCAGTATAATTTGCTCAGTTTGAAGTGGGTTTTCTTTACTGTACTGAGTATATGTTGTTCAAAGGAAAGTTTGTTGTTGATAGTAATTCCTAGAAGTTTTGCATATTGTACCTGTTCAATTTCTGTTTTATCATTGGAGAAAATCTTAAATTTGGTAGCTGGAGGTTTAGATGAGAATATTAGCAGTTTAGATTTTGTGGGGTTAAGCATTAATTGGGTATTGTTTAGCCAGGTTTCTATGGAGGAGAAGGCATCTTGGGTGATTTTCTGTAGATTAGAGAAGTTATTGGAGGATGAGACGATAGTTGAATCATCTGAATATTGAATTAATATGCTTTGTTGAGAGGCTTTATTTAGACCCTTAATGAATATATTGAAGAGTATTGGTCCTAAAATCGATCCTTGTGTGACACCTGTGTTGTTTGCTAGGTAATCTGATTGTTGGTTTTGCAGTCTAACTGATTGCTGTCTGTTATTTAGGTAAGATGAAAACCAGGTTATTACACTTAGAGAGCATCCAAGCTTCTCTAAGTGTTGCAGCAGCTTAGGGTGTGATACTGTGTTGAAAGCTTTTGAAAGATCCAATAGAAGTACTGTAGTGGCTAGGCCAGCATCAAGAGCTTTGTTCACAGTATCAGTAAAGTATAATAAAGCTGTGGTTCTACTATTACCAGAGCGGAAGCCATGTTGGGTGGGAGCTAGGAGGTTGTTGTGGATGAGGTGGTTTAGGAGTTGGGTTTGAATAAATTTTCCAGGATTTTTGATAGTGCAGAGAGAATGGAGATGGGCTGGTAGTTTGAAAGATCATGAGCATTGCTACTTTTGTGAAGTGGGTTATGATGGATTTTTTCCGTAGTTGGGGCACATATGATTCAGTGATAGAATGATTGATAAGAATGCCAACATGGTAAGCTATAGCTCTGGCTGCTAGTTGTAAGTATTCTGGTGGTAAGTTATCAGCGGAGAGTGAGTAGGGCTTTAATTTGGTTAGTAATTTTTGAATTAGGGCTGTAGGCATGGGCTGTAGTGAGAAGACTGGATTGGGAGAAATACTATTTGTGGGATTAATGGGGTTAGACGTATTGCAAGAGATTGGGTTGGTTTTTGAGGATGAGTGTTTGATTAGTTTTTGGATGGCATCAATGAAATGTGTATTAAATATTTGTGCTACCTGGAGAGTGTTTTTGTCGGGAGCAAGAGATGGATTTTGAATGTTACCAGGATTAAGAAGAGAGGTTACAGATTCTCAGAATGTTTTTGTGTTAGTATTTTGGGAGGAGAACTTAGTGGAGAAGTAGTTTTTTTACAGTTATGATACGTTTTTTGCAGCATTTCTTAGTTTTTTTATAATTTTGTTCATTTTCTAGAATTCCATATTTTTTCCAATTTTTTCAGGCTTTGTCTTTAGACAGGAGGGTTTGTTTGGTATGCTTTGTCAACCAGGGGGCGTGGTTAGGTTTTGAGAATTTGGTACAAAGAGGTAATAGGTTATTTAGTATGTTAAGAAAGATGTCATTAAAATATTGCATAGCATCATCCAGGGGCAGAGATTTTAGTGGGGACCAGTTTTATGCTTGAAGGGTGGTCATGAATGTATCTTGATTAAAGTGGGTGAGTTTCCTGACGGATTTGTATGTGTGAGGTTTGGGGATATGTAAATAGGTTCTGTGGGTGTATGCAGGGAGGTGGTTACTTAGAGTGTTAGTGAGGATACCAGTATTGGTGTAGTAGTGGGGATGGGGTACTAGGATCTAGTCTAATATAGTTTCAGCTTGGGTGTTTAATGCATGTGTTGGATCTATGATAAGTTGAGTGAAACTGTGGAGATTAATGCTAGTGTTGGGAGATTTGGAAGTTTTGTTATGCCAGTTGATGTTAGTGTCACCTAAAATGATAGTTTCTTGGGGGGATAGTATGATTAATCCATCCCTAGGAAGTCTTCTAAGTGGAGGGTGTTATGGCCAGGGGGAATATAAATGGTGACAATGCAGAGTTGTTTGTTAGGGTTTATATAGAGGGATGTCATTAAGAATTCCATACAACCAAAAGTGGGGACTGGATTAGGATGTATATTTATTGTTGAGTCTCTGTAGATTAGGGCTACACCCCCTTCTTTTTTATGGTTTTATTTTACTTTCCCCATCCTTAAATTACATTTAGTCTCCTATCATGATAATAAATATATTAACCAAAACATATTTTTTAAGATGTCAACATATTTTCCTGTCTGACATATTTGTGTATGCATAAATTGCAAATAATCTTACACATCATTCTCCTTTTTTAAAATGCTACAGCAGCATTCTACCTGGTATTAGTATTGTAATATTTTAATTTCTTAATTTCCTTATTTCTTATCAAAATCCATATGCCTGAGCATTTTTCATTTCTTACAGACAATATCCTCTTGTTTCCTCAAAAGACCTCATTTCTATCCCTTTTTTAACATATCTTGTATCTACTAAACATATAATTTCTGCTTTCACCGTCTTAAATCAATCACCAATACTTCTGATATAGTTCCTAATACTGTTCACATTAACACTTAATATCTATACATCATCCCTTTCCTTTCTTTGCTTCTCTTTTTCTAACTTTTATTTTTTTCTTTTCCTATTTTTGTGCTGTTCCTCCTATTGACTTTTCATTATTTTGTTCTTGCTCTTTTTCTGTGTCAAAATCCTCTTCTTCTTCTTCTTCATGTTCTAGTAGTTTGTACCTATTCTCTTCCTGAATAACATCTTTTTTTCACAATATTTAACTCCACTTCTTTTAAATTTATTACTTCTTTTTCTATATATTCTTCCACAAATGTATCTATCTCATGTTCTTTGCTATTATTTGCAGTCTTTTCTTCAGTTATTCCTTTATGCAGTAACATAGGACAATCAAACATAAAATACCCTTGGACATTACATTTACTGCACTTTGGATCACATTTTTTAGCTGTATGTCCCCTCTCTCAAACTTGCCTGCATTTTCTTTTATCACATTCCTTTACTAATGCCTTTCATCTCCACACACAAAAAAAGGCTTTTGGCTGGCCCATGTATCTTACTGTCCTCTTTTCATTAACATCTATTACATTTTGAAGATGTTGCATCCTTCCTTCTATCTCATTTGATGTTACTAACACTTCCTACTCCCCAATCCACACATTTCTTTTATGATATGCCTGTTTTTATATTATGCACTTCATTACAAACACATAAAAAGTATTTCATTTCAACAATGTCAATGACAGTAGTCCTGAATTGTGCAGACATTTTCTTCTTAAATTTCAGTCCAAAATTAAAAAAAATATAGTCCTTTCACTGTACAATCTCTAGTTTTCTTCATACCGCGAACATGAGATTTTTCTAATAAGCCAGATATTTCAAATCACCTTACAGAAGTCCTCAGTGCCCACATGTATTAATGCTCGTATGTCTTCTATACTAAATTGTAAAGGAAAAATAATATTGTCCAAAACATCAGATCTATTTAAACAAAAGTCAGTCTTTGTTTTGTTTCTTACCACAGGCTTCTTAGTTCTGATTTGTTAATTAAGTATGTTGTCTTGTATACTTCTTTCTGTTACCACCACTGCTTGTTTTACCATAATTATAGCATCAACATATAATTTTTTATACCCTGTTGCTGATGTGTGCATTTAAAACTAATTACTCTAGTAGCCAAACACACACCAGTGGTTTCTTTTCCTTTATCTGCAAAATCCACTGCTTTTCGTGTTGAAATTCTCATGTGTTCTTCCATAATGCAGTCATCTGTTTCACTCCTACTTGCTTCTGGTTCACTTTGCTCCATCAAATGCAGTAAATCCTGTGTTGGGAATCCACCTCCTTCTAACTCTGTTACAATAATTTCCTCAGTTCCAATAGTTTCAGTCATAGCTCTCAACCTTCCATCTCCAAAATGAGGGACACTAGCCTTCATAATATGGAACACATACTAATGGCTTACTAACATCTTCAACCAGGAAGGTCATAGGATGGTTAAAATATACTGGTTTTACTTATAAAAAATCTTCTAATTAATTAGTATGATTTATTTCTATTTAGCATGAATGTCAGATAAAATATTCCTAACATTCATGGTAAAATATTCCAAACACTGAATGTGTGGCAGACCCTTTCAATGTGGAACTTCAAGGAACATGAACTTTTTAAGAACCCAAATGAGGTACACTTGAGAGGTATGAATTTCAATCACCTCCTGATCTGCTTCTTGCAAAACACACACTGTTCAGTCTCACATGGTATCCTCCATCTTAGATTTCTCATAACCAAGTCAGCAGCAGCCCTCCACAATCACCTAGTGGTTACATTGCAAAACAACAAGAAGAAAGAGCAAGGGAAGTTCCAAGGCACCCTGTCCAAATTTCCCCTAGTCAGTATGAATACCACCTCAGGTCTCCCCTGAAAAGAAGCTATTGGCCTAGTGGGACTAACCAGGTCAACAAAAGTGTAAATAAATAAATACACTATGACTGCCACGATTTCATTATATATTTATACTCTGACTATTTTAATGCATCAGAATCTGTTTCCAAACCTTTTGTATGAGTCATGCTAGATATAAGGAAATATTGTTGTTTACCTTGCATGTAAATAGAATGACAGTAATGTGAATCGCATGCATATTGCACAGTTTCTGGAACACATTTGCATTTTCACTCTTTTGCTTCAGTTACTCTGACTTAGAACAGCTATTTATAAATGCTCAACAAAATAAACTAGCTGGACTGCATGTTTTAAGGCTTCCAATTTTTTTTTAGAACAAGTGTTGACAGACCTTCTCCAACATTCTTCCTGAGGTGTCAAAACTACCATCATAATTCAGAAGCAGTTAGCAAACAACTTTCACTTCTATTGCAAAAGATTCTTTACATACATTTAAATTACTTTACTATTCACCGGTGTCTGCAGTAGGAGGTTTTGTGTTTTACCTTGAATGTTGGCAAAATGGGGTCTATATTACATTATCGAAGTTTAAGAACTTTGAACACCATATGGTCAACACCATATGATCGAAGTACTGAAACTTTGAAAATGTAAAAAAAAAAATAAAACACAAAAAAAAAACAAAAGTAACTGCTGTAATCCCCCACACCCCCCACTACTTAAATATACCAACTCCGAGATCACACTTTAACAGAGTTAAGCACAGGAAAGGGAAGGTTTCCCTTGCCTACACTGTAGAGCAATCCTGGAGTTGGTATATTTAAGTAGTGGGAGGGTGGGGGGTGCAGGGGGCTTACCCCCCTGCTTAAACCCTTTTAGTTTACTTTCCATTGTTTTTTTTGTTTTGGTTTTTTTTTTACATTGTTCGATGTTTTGCAACTTCGATCACTAGTGGTTGTTGTCTAGTGATTCAAAGTTGTAAAACTTCGACAATGTAATATAGACCCGGCAAAATGTGCTGTATTTTTTTAAATATTTTTCTTATAATGCATGGATTTGGGTTAATGATATTTCTGATCTTTGTAGTGAGGCACAAATGTTTTTGTGCGTGACACATTTTCCACCTCTGTTTTAATGGTAGCTACACCCTGGACTTATTACACTTCATGAAAACCATTATCCTTAAGCATGATAAATTAGTATTTTTCTATATTATGAACATGGCCATGATTCGTAAGATTATGACATTCACTGCTTTCTTTGGGGGGGTGGTCTTTCATTGGACTATGGATGAGTTGTTACCATGTATCATGCATTCTATACTTTATTGGTATGGTGTTTTGGTGTGTTTTTTCCCATATCTATCATATCCTACCAGATAGCTACTGTGCCCCTCTTGTGCCCAGCAAGAAGAGGAACCTGGAGCCGCCACTTACTTTCACTAAACAACTGTTGGACATTTACTCTGTCCGCAACTCTTTCAAAACTGTAGAAATGTGTGAGCACTAGCAGTGTTTACACCATTTAATAAACTGCAGTATAATTTCTTACACCCAGCATAGCTTCAGGCACTGCTCGCTTGGACAATATGGACTAAATACACCATCAGCTGATGCTAAATTTGTTGGTGTAATTCTCCTTGATCTCTCCAAAGTATTTAACAGTGTTTTTTCAGTTTAGGCTAACAATGACACTGCTCAGTCACGACTTCAGTCTTAATGCCAGCATGTCAGTCATTCATAAGGACTGAGATGAAATGCAGCCATCTTTCCTTTCCTTCTTGTGAAATTTCAGCGTCCCCTCATGGCTTCTTGTTAGAGACACTCCCCGTCATGATTTACATGAGCAATATGGTTCTAAGCATTAATGACATCACAATAACTTGTCATTCTCTACAAACACCAAACTATAAGTTTACTTTCGCACTTTACAATCTTGGCTCCTTGCTTTGGAATTGTTCTCAGCACTTATAAACTAAATAACTGCAGTCTGCACCTAAAATTACTATTGCTGACCATGTCACAAATCCTAGCCCACCCCACAATGTACCAGTCACAACCTCTGTTTATTCTAAACTTAGTATTATTGTACTAAATTCAACACTGACCAAGGAAGTATCATCCACAAAGCTTCTCAGCTGTATCCATGACAATTAATTAAGCTTTGACATACAGGTAAGGAACACTGTCACTATGACAAATCAGAAGTTTGGTAAGTTATATAAAGCCAAGACCTTCCTCATTGATAGAGCTAGGCTGGCTGCAGCAAACTTATGCCAGTGACCAGGCCTTCAGCAATCTGTACTCTCCTGACTGGACTATTCTATCTTCTGTGACACACATTTAAGCTGTCATATAATAAAGTAGCCAGATTTATTGCAGGCCATCATGTTTGTCCCTGAAGAGTCTGCACTTGTTGGAATTAATTTACCAGTCATCTGTACTACACTGATGCTTTGTTCTTAAACTCTTGTAGTCATTTAAATCATCTTCATTGCCTGAAACTCTCACCTCATGAACTCAGGATATTTGTAGAAAGCTTCATTGCCATACCTAAAACTGAAAACAGATTTGGTAAATCCAACTTTCCTGTTGCTACATATAAACAGTAGAACAAACTCTCCCATGATCAATGCATTCAGGAGAAAGAAATGTTGTATCCTCACCAGAATAGTTGCGTATAACTGTATAACTGTGACTACAACTATGCTGTTAACTACAAAAGCCCCCTCACCTGAAGGCTGCTCTGCCAGTGATTATGGTACTTCTCCCCTGCATACCTGTGGTTATCTAGTCATGTGGAAAGGCAGCATCAATAATGTCAGGATACACCAGCATTTGTAGTAAAACAGCAACTTTAATATAGCAAAAATGGCAAGACTGATGCTAACAATTCACTCAGCATCAATACACTGGCTGCCAGGAAATCATACTCAATGCATTATGGGATACAGTGGTAAATTGCCAATGCTGTGCATTCATTTTAAACAGGCAATGACATCTTACATGATGCTGGTACATACAGGCACATGTTGGCTATACGTTTCTTATCTTCCCACACCAAACACCATCTTTAACTTTATTTCAGTGCTTCTGCATTTGCCACAGACCTGGTAAATTTCATTTTGATTGTATATGGCATTTGTGAGTGCCTGATGATTTACCTGCACCGAGTGCTATGTATTCAGTTCTACTTTGTCAACCCCACCTAGATTAAAATGTTTCTTTAGTTATTGCTGTTATGTACGAAGGTTCTCTCTCCTGAAGTCCACCAAAACATGGGGCTTCCTTGTTGGACTCTCAAGCTAAAAAAGTAACAGAAAAATAAATGAATGAATGAATGAAAATATATCAAGTTAAAATTTATCACTTAACAGTACAATGCATGGACCAATGTAGAGACAGCTGTATTCTTTTAATGAAGTAAATAAAACAAAGGTGCCTAACACACATGATTTCTAGTGAAGATAAATTATCTAAATCCTGATATAACAACATGCATATACATGTATTTAGAAAAAGGGAAAGATTCCCCAAAACAGTGTTATAGCCAGGAATTTATGTAATCTCTTTAAGCTGCCCAATCTTTCTGTCTTACAATTTTTCTGCTAAAAAATGTATATTCTAAGTCATGTTTACAGATAACCATTTAATATGTAAGAAACACACACAATATACAAGAGATACACATAAACAATTTCACTGAATGCAAAAATCTTGCATACAAACAAGGTTGTCAAGAACACATGCACTGCATTTACTACACATAGTGTCCACCACACACATAGACCAACCTATGCTAAGGCAGTAAAATGCAATCTTCCCAAACCTCAAAGACCTCCTAAGCCTATAAACGGCAGCTCCTATCCTCAGTAATCTCTAAAGCACTCTAACAAAAGCAACACCAAACACCACATATATGTCTACACCCAGTAGAGCCCCAAGAGGGAAGCCCATAAGGCAAGCAAACACATTACCCAGAACTGTAGTCATATGGGACTCCATGATGCCCCATTCAGCAGAATGAACAAGGAAACGATAATGGTTAGTTGCTTATCTGAAGCCAGGATCGGCCAAATTACATAAACACTCAAGTCACTACACCACAGGCACCATATGATTCTATTATAGCCATGTGGGTATTAATGACTGGAGACATACTTCCCTGGACTATATGAAGAGAGATATTGTTGATCTCTTTGAGTATGTCTCAGGCAGGTATGTGCCGTGTATTGAGCAGCATTCTAGCTTCACCAAGGATGATGACACCATACAAACAACAGGTAATTGACTTCAATAATTAGCTTAGTTTCTGGTGTCTTTCCAGGAGGTTCAATATTTGTCAAGATGGGAGGACATGGATAACAAACCACGTTGCTTTACAAAGGATGATCTACACCTGTCTCCCCTAGGCTTCCGAATATTGACTAAAAGTTTATCCACCTCCTTAGAGCCTTTTTTAGGCAATGTCTAATTGACAAAACCTAATGGCATAGCAACAAATAAATAAATAAATAAATAATAAGAATAAGAATAAGAATAATAATAAAAAACAAAAAATCCTAAAAGTGTTACTGCTCAGTGCTAGGACCCTAAGCAAGAAACTCCACACCCTACAATCTGCCCTCTCTCTCTGGAGATATGGACATCTGTGCCATTAATAAGACATGGTTTAAATAAACAGAAAGTACTCTGGCAGTGCAAGGCTTCAGTGCCTACCACATATTTAGACCATCAGCTACATAGACAGGGACAAAAGGTGGAGGAGTCTCAACCTATATTAGAATAAGCATAACTCTAGGTTGGTTAAACAGTATGATGCCCTGGAATTTATCCACATGCAAATCACCGTAGACAAAATTCCATACCATATCCTAGCAAGCTACTAGTCAACCTCTATGCCCCTTGAATCCTATAGCTCATACCTTGTCCTACTAGAGACACTCACCATTAAACCAAATACCCTATTCATGGAAGACTTTAAACACACCTGGGAAACTTAAACTGCCTCATAATCACGGACACAACGAATCCTGGACTTGATTAACACAAATACCCTTGATCAGATAGTGCACACACCCATCAGAGGTTCAAACATACTGGACCTGGTACTCACTATTATGGGAGAGCAGTGCACCCCCCCCCCCACCCCCGCAGTGTTGTGTCCTCACTGGTGAGGTCAGACCACAAAGCTGTCTCTTTTGAAATAAAAATCAACTCAGTAACCCTATCAAACCCTGTAACAGTTAAGAACTATTCCAAAGCAAACTCTATCCAATTAAACAAAAGTTTGTCAAAATTCAGTTCCCCTCTAAACTACAAGTTCACAGCAAACTATGCAGAATGATTCACAGATACCCTGTACACCCATGTAAATGACTGTATAGAGGCTTCTGTACCTAGTAGAAGTAGCCCCAAAATAAACTCTAAAAACCAGCCACATTGGTGGAATCCTAACCTTAACAGAGTATATAACAAAAAGAAAAAAGCCATGGCTAAAATCAAGAAGAGTAACTCCCATATTGATAGAAGGTCTCTAAATTAAAATTTTCAACTATTGCCTCAAAACAGGGTTTGTACCACAAGAAAGAAGGACTGCAACAGTTATACCACTTCGCAAGGGTGGGCCATCAACCGACCCTGGAAATTACAGAGGTATTAGTCTGACTACTCTAATATGCAAATTCATGGAATGAATTATCATAGAAATGATCAACAAAGATATAGGCAACTTTCAGACACTGGACCCAACCCAGTTTGATTTTGTCAAGGGAAGGTTATGCCTACTAAACATCATTTAGGCAGTGGATGATGGCAAAACAGTGCATACAGCCTACTTGTCCCTCGCTAAGGTGATCGATGCAATATTCCACTTGGGTATAGTTAAAAAACTCACCAAACTGGGCAAAACCCCCTGCATAACTCACTGAATTGCCAGCTGGCTCACAGACAGAACCCAAGAAGTCAGGTGAGACCACCTTCACTATAAGACCAATCACCAGAGAATCACTCTTATTTGGCATTTACCTCTTGGAGATAAAGGCTAATGTCAAGGGCCCTTGGCTGACCAAGTTCACAGATGACTGCAGATTGGGAGCTATCATAGATTCCCCCATGACACAAACATCTTACATGAGGGTCTACACAGATAGATGACTGATGCCAAAGTCACAGATTAAAACTCAATACCAAGAAATGCATCATAGTGCCTTTTGGGAAAGCTGCTACCAAGGTGAAGTACTCCATCTGTAAGACACTCTAACAGTTAACATGGTAGTCAAGGATATGGGAACACATGTAGACAGTGATTTAGCCTTTGACCAACATCTGGCCAATGTAGTAAGAAAATCATTCTATGTCACCCAACTTATAAGTAAGGGCACGGCATCCAAGTCCAAGGAAGTTATAGTGCCACTTTATTCGGCCCTTATCAGACTCACCATTAAGTATAATACCCCTTTGGCATGTATCTGACCAGACATATGCAACAGTTGGAATGCCTGCAAAGATTTCTTACCAGGAGAATCCAGGGTATAAACACATTGTCCTATATGAATTGTATTAAAGCCCTATCTCTATACTCAGTCTCCTATAGGCTACTGAGAGACGATCTATGCCTGACATACAAGGCATTCTCAGATCCAGCTCTGATGATCCTTTTGTAGATCTGCAAAATGAACCACATCAGAACCACTAACTCCAAGGATTTATTTTTTGCTGATGACCTAAATAAGACATGTTGGTGAGAAATGTATGTGTCTCAGAGGATCCCCATGTTCTGGAATAGAATCCCCATCCATGTGAAGCAGAGTCCATCCCTAACCTTCTTTAAGAGTAACCTTGACCAATATATAGGAAATTGGATATTCAGCCTGGGCCTGGGCCCCATGTCTCTGATGGACAGAGGCAGACAGTAATGCCCAAGCTGACATACCCCCCCCCCCAAACATAACCTCTAAAAACTTCCCAACAAACTTAGCCCTCTCCTAATAAATGCCCGTGATAAATAGGGACACATTTGGGTTGATCTGCATGGCTATGCTTATAAAGGCCATTGTGGTCATTAGCCTAGTATATACCTATGAAGCTAGGAACTCACTTCATATCCATTCTACTACACGTGGACTTCAAGAGCCTTCGTATTTGTTCTTGAGGTCCTCACTATTAATATTATCTATCTATTTTCACAGCAGTTTCTTGAATTTATAATACAATATTAATACTGCAGCAGGAGGAAGATGGATGTACTGTGTACATGAGGTGCTGTGCTTTGGACAAGATCCTGAAGCATAGTCCCACTGTCCAAGATGTGGCAAGAAAAAGGAATGTTATAAATTCTATGACAGAGTTTCCACCAGCACCATGGTCAATTTTTGGCCAGGCAGTGTAAGTACCTCATCAGGTCTGCCATAAAAATAGAGCTCCTTATCAGAAGTGGTAGATTTGGTTCTTTGAGTCCTAACATTTACAAAAATAAACCTGGATTAAAAAAACAGTGAATTACAAAGCTCACTGTTAAACCTTTTAAGCGTTTTTATATGTTAACTTCAAGACTGCCACTCCTTGGAATACAGCAGAATATTCTGAGGTACCACAACCACTAGTTCACATTTGCGTTGGCATTTCCACTATTCTGAGGAGCACAGTTACAATCTTTGAGGTTTCAATAGGCGCCAAAAGTAGACCATAAGGCTATTGCTTACCTGATCAACAAAGTGAACAAGAAATAAATAGCAGAGTCTGTGAACAGATGTTTGCATTTAATTAGTTAGGTGTGTTTTCAAATAGAACTTGGATATACTGGGTCCATAAAAGTGCTATTGAGTCACTTGTAATGACCTAACAATGAAGTTAGTATTATTTCCTTACCCATCTCTTCAGATACTTATTCACCAGCATTGTGTGGGCTGTCTTCTTTGACAGAGATGACCAGTCCACTGCCTTGGCTCCTTACTTTATCCTTTCCTGAAGGCTCAAGGTCAGTATGTGTGCTGTTCTGCAGTTTATATTTGAAGATTTAAAATGCTGTGATCAGCTAAATCTACTGGCCAAGCAGACATAGATCACCTTTACAACCCTCCTCACTGGTAAAGCATTCAGACAATAAAAGGTCATGGTAATGCAGATAAGCTCACCAGCTTAAATATAAACCCCTATGTCACTAGATGGATTGCAGACTGGCTCAAGGACAGAACCCACATGGTTAGAATTGCTGGAGCCATGTCAGACTCCAAACCAGTTACAAGTGGTGTCCCACAAGGCTCAGTCCTGGGACCTCTCTTGTTCGGTATATATTTCTCGGAGGTACAGGCCAACATGGAAGGACTGTGGCTGACCAAGCTCGCAGATGACTGCAAACTGGGTGCCATAATCGACTCTCCAGCCGACACAAGCATCCTCCAAAAGGGCCTCATAGAAACAGACAACTGGTGCCAGAGCCATGGCCTCAAGCTAAATGCCAAAAAGTGTATAGTCATCCCTTTGGCAAAACAAAGTGCCCACAAATTACCACATAGGTGGTAATCCATTAAGTACAGAAGAAGTAATTAGGGACCTGGGGACCCAAGTTGATAGCAATCTCTCATTTGACAACCACGTGGCCAAAGTGGTTAGAAAAACATTTTATATAGCCCACCTAATCATGAAGGGATTCACATCTAGATCAGGGAGGTCATCGTGCCTCTTTACTCATCCCTCATCAGGCCCATAATTGAGTACAATGCCCCTTTTGGGATGTACCTTACCAGACACCTGCAGCAACTGGAAAGACCCCAAAAGTACCTCACCAAGAGGATCAAAGGGCTCAAACAGATGCCATATGCTGCCCGGTTAAAGAAACTCCAGCTCTACTCAGTGGCATACCACCTGTTCAGAGGCGATCTGTGCCTGACGTATAAAGCCATGTCCAACCCGGAATTAATGGACATGCTGCACCTCAGAAAATCCAAATCCCACCAAGCTACGCGCTTGAGAGACTTGAACCTCAGCACTGAAATAAATAGGACATGCTGGAGGGACAGATTCATAACCCAGAGGCTCCCTTCACTCTGGAATAAAATCCCAGTCTAGGTTAGGCAGAGTCCCTCATTGACTCTCTTCAAGAGGAATCTTGATGAGTGGATGGGAGATCATAGGTTTACCCCGGGTATCACTTCTGTGTCACTGTTAGACAGAGGCACAGTATACTAACCTCGAAAAAGGGCATAGCAAAATAAATTTAAAATGGGTGGCGAAAGCCAAACACATTCTGGCTAGGCTTATAAATGCCCTAGGGCAGATAGCCTAGTATGAACCTATGAACCTATCATATGTGCATCTTTTAAGCTGCTAAGCTATCACAAGGCTTCCAGTATTATAACCAAAGGATACCTATTTTATAATGCTAGTATTATCAGTGGCAGATATTGAACATCTTGCATAAATATGAGGTCTTCTTTATTCATGTTTACTAAGTTCTAATTATATTAGTGATATGCTTGTGTTCTTTTAGGTAATGAAAACTTAGAACTCATGCATCAAACTAAATCTGCATTGCTAAATCAGGAAAGCTATACTGCAGAGCTCTATATTATTTTTACCACTCAATGCTGATGCCTACCAGCCTTTGAATATTAGTTTAAAATAATCACTTTTTGTTTCCAATGTTACGGATTAACTACATCTTTGATCTGATGTAGTGTTGTGCGATACTACTTTCTTTTTCGATAATTTTAAGTTTGTTCTCACTGTAGTCTCAACATTTCAGAACACTTCACATTTGCCTAAGAGTCAGACATTCATTTTCTGAAATGTTTGGCGATGTTTGTTTTTCATGCTATCCAAGCGGTTTGAGATTTAAGCTGCACAAACAATTTGTGTTCTCACACAAACCTCAGAAAATGGCATCTTGAGTGATTCTTACCAGTCTAACACTGAAACATTAGCTTTCAGCAGGTCACTGCAGTATGACAATTCTCTGCGTAGACCAGCCTCTAATGCAGTCATGTCTTCTTTTGAAATGCATGCTTTGTTAGTACCTAACACTAGTGCTCTAAAAGTTTAAAACCGGTGTACTTTTAATGATAAATTTTTCAAAAGGATACAGTGTCAGTCACTTTTACTTACAGTAAAACTAACATGTTGTTGTTTGTCTTTTCCCGGTAAGGGGTCACCACAGCAGAACTCCGGTCCGCTAATGATTGGCAGTAGATTTTTATGGTGCCGAGTTGCCAGCCCGATGCCCAGCCTTCAGAGAAGGCATGCCCATTCACGCATGTCTTTCAGAGGCCACTCAACCATGGGGAGGATATGCAGACTCCACACAGAAGGCACTCCAGCCCGAGAATTGAACAGGAGAACTTCTTGCTGTGAGGCAACAACGCTACCGCTGTACCACCACAGCTAGAGCAAAACTAAAATACATTTCAAAATTACTCTGCTAACCAGATGATTTTGCTTTTTTTAAATTAATTACAGGATTGTGTCAAATTCTTATCTAAATAGTACCCACCATGATGCTCATAGTCCCCTTCAGTAAGTGATTAATATTATCCAACTTCATCACCCTCCTAACAAACAGCACCTGAGAACAGTTATAGAACTAACACCTTTTTATAAACAGATTTTATAAATCTAGCTGGGCCTGCCTGGTGATCTGCTGCTATCAGTCACAATCACTGTACCTTCTAGTCTCCTCTCTAACCACTGTTGCCTCTCCCATCTGCTCTGCTGTTGAACATCACATTCAGCAGGTTCATAACAGGCAGTAAGCATCACAGTCCCATTGCAAGAACAGGTTCTGATAATGGAAATTGGAAGGAAAAACATGTTATTCATTAAATAAGTATCACAGGCAGCAAGAAACACAAATTTCCCAAGAAATTATGTATGACTGTAATAAACACAAGTGACAGCAGAGACTGGAAAACTAAACAAGAAACACTTCTTAGCTCCAGAGCAAGTAAAAGAAAAAAACATTAAATAACTGTACACAAACACACACACACACACACACACACACACACACACACACACACACACACTCGCAAAATGCAGTCGGGAGGAAATGGGTACATAATGAGAAGTAACAGTTTTACGTAACAGCAATACAAGTAAACATTTTAGCAGCAGAGTGGCATGTGTGATAATACTTACAAACCAGACGTATAAATGAGGATAATTTGATGAGCTTTATATTGCTCTCTACTCCCACCTTGCACAACAATATACTTCAAGGTGGACAGTTTGTATAGATCAAAGCTCTTGTGGTTCCCTTTCTGAGTTGCACCAGACATCATCATGGCAATAAAGGTCAGATATTACAAACTGCTACTTTCAGTATTTTGTTTTGTTGTGTGTTTGCTTGACTACTCTTTTGTTTTGTGATTTAACGGACAAGTATGCTTAAGACATTTCTTGACTGCTGATCCTGAATGGCATAGGATGTCATTTTTTTACAGTATCTTCATACAACCTAATAAAACTACTTATTCGAAATTACAGTAGGTTAATGTTAGAGGTGGACAATAAGCCTATTTTGCCTTTAAAGTGCAAACAACATTCTGCCTCTTCTCTGACCCTACCTTCTCCTTACACGTATCATGCCATAATAAATGCTTTGTGGATTCCCTGTCCACCAACCATTCCATTAGTCCATTCCAAGGGCTTACAATCTTCTCTATGAAGAAGTACTTTTGAAGATCCAGGAAGTATTTAGCCTCTTCATTCTGCTGTTTGTGACCCCTCTCTTTCTACCTCTGTTCTGTTCAGGATGACCCTGTCATGTCTTATTGATATTTTCTTGTGCACCAATATCATGTCTTCTCTGTCTTTTTTCATCTCAAGTGGAAAGACTCTAGTTCCTTTATTGTCTGACTACATTCCTTCTCCTTCATCCTGGCATCCCACAGACCTTTCTAATAGCTGTCCTTCAGTTTACTTTCAGCAGCCTGATGTCTTTTTCCTCATATGGTCTCCCAGAACTGCCCACAGTTCTCAAGGCATTGCCTGGCCAAGGCCCTGTAGAGTAGATGCATTTCCTCTTTGCTTCTGGAATCTATCCATCCAAGGACACAACACAGAACACAGAATTGTTTCCTGCTGCTACTGCCCTCTCACTCTTCTTCTGATGGTCCAGTCCACATGTGAACAATACCCACAGATCCTTTTTCTGTTCTTCTGCCACCAGTTCTATTTCCTCAGCTGACAGGTTGCAACCAAGATTGTTGTGACCCCATCCCAACTTCTCTGCATTTATAGGAAGTGTACCTCATTGGTCACCATTCTGTCCATGTTGTCAGTCTTTCATAACTTAGATTAGATTACATTCATAGATATTCCAAGGTCACTAAGTCTTAACACAAGTCATGCCTTGCCAATATTCTTGTCCGTGCCTCACCACCTTTCTCCTAGAGGGCCATACTAATCAGTCATTGAGAAAAAATGTGGGTACCCAACCAATCATCTAGGCTATGTTTGTATGCAGGCGAAGTTTATTATTCCTAATGTTTGGCAGATTCTTGGTTATAAACCTGTTCCTCTGCCACATTTTATTTATTTATTGTTGAAAAGTTTGGCCTGTGGTTCAAGCAATTGTAGAGATTTAGGATTTGTGGAGATATTGGAGGCCCTGGACTACTAGGTTTCTAATGATGCAATAATAAGTCAGACAAAAATCTCCCCTTAAAAGCCTATAAAACACAGAATAAAGGGATATAGCTTCCAGCCTTTCTTGGTAGCTTCTGGAATTTAGGTTTGTGATCTTTTGGGTTAGGAACCTTTGGGGTCTTTCTAATGGTGCAGTATGTAAGTGACATACATCCTAAAGAGACATTCTAGTCGATAACCGGTCTGATCGATGCTGAATATAAGGGAATGATTACATCTTTAGTCCTTGATGAAATTCCTTTGGCAATTAGCTGTGCTGAATAAAATAATTTCCTGACAGCCATTGTCACGTGATGGTCAAAAGAGGGGGAGCTACCAACCTAAGTCCCTAGGTCACTGACTGCATTTTTATTTTGTAGTGGTGTGTTGTCTGTACAGTATGATGAGGGGAGAGATTGTCAAGCAAAAGTAGGGATGCTGCAGTTTGTAGCATTGTCTGGTCCCATTTTAGTACACCAAGAGTTTACTAGGGACAGTTTATTCCGAAGTGTTTGGTTGTCTGAGAGTGGTTTAACTTTAACAACAACCCTCAATTTGCATATGTATGTGGAACCTGTTTTGATTACTAACTGGATGTGTATTAAAAGTTAAGAGAACAGCACACACGTCCCCACACTGAAAACCAATATTTATTGAGTAACTGGTGATGCACTTGATATCAATTACACACAAGTAAATATATGTTATATTTCAATAGTATTGAAGGGCACGATGAGGACATGGGATAGGCTTCATTGTTGGTGATGGAAAACATTTACTTTGATGCATGTATTATCTCTGCAGATGATGAAAAAGTTCCTTCAGAAGATTAGCTTTTCTTATGTGTACAGATCATGTCACCAGTGGGAACAGAGACTGCCAGCCAAGCATATACATTGATGCTGACTTTCGACCATGTGACACAGTTTCCTTGACCATCCTGTTACAGTACAGATTATAGATTGTATAAAAATTATAATGCCAAGACCTGACAGAAGGAGGAAGCAAGAAGCAAAATAACTGGCTCATATTGCTGCAAAGACACTAAGAAAACTATATTATTGGCAAGGATCAGAGAGGAGACAAAACAGTTCATCCTGCCTGTGATAGCTCTGAAAACATTACAGATGCAGCAGGCCTTTTCACTACTACTGTAACTGAAGTACCCAGAATTTGACAATAGTCATACTTGTGAAAACATTGACATAAACAAATTTGACAATAGTCATACTTGTGAAAACATTGACATAAACAACCATGCCTCAGCTAGTAAGTCAGTAGAGTGTGTCCAGAAGATTTCAACAAAGCTGGGTTTTAAACAAAAATAATTTGAACGACTCAGGGTAAAAACAAGGTGCATAAAACAGATACGTAAAATAAAATAAAATGCACCAAGTTAGCACACAAACATACGTTTATTCAAAAATAGAAAAAAATTAAAATGGTTAGCGCTTTCACAACTACACTAGTTGCTTCATCAGACACAGTAGTTTAAAATTAATAAAGCTTATATAGAAGATGCAATAAAGTCAGCTGACAATCCAATAGTCACATGTTCCAGTGCTTATAAATGTGTAACATTAAATATGTAAATGAAAATATGCATAAAAACATAAATATGCATTAATATACTAATGAATGGTTAAAACATTACTATAAATATATATAAAAAAACTTAGTTAAAATACTTAAAGAAATATAATAATATAATAATTCTAGTGCTTCAATGGTCTGGCTTTTAAAAAAGGTTTTAAGGAACTATTTCCATTCAAGCTAGGATATTTCTCAGCATTCAACTTAAGAATCCATTTTTGTTCTATGCTTTCTGTAGTGTTTCTAAGTCACCTCCCCGTATATTTGAAAGGACATGTTGAATAACAAAAAACTTAAAAGTATGAGACAAATCAGTTTTTCTAACATGATTTGCCAGTGCACTTGTCTCTTTACAATTATTTATGTCTCTAACAACCTCAAGGATCCTGTCTTTCAGGACCCTATTAGTTTTTCCTACATAATATGCAAAACATTTTTATAACATTTTATAGTAAATTTATGTAGAGGATGAATAAATGTCTTGTTGCTATGAATATATTTACATGCAGTACAACATCTGCATGGAAAAGTACCAACACGTGTAGAAAAATCAAATCTATTAGGTTCTGTTCTATAACATAAATGTTGTTTTAAAGACTTGTTATTCCTGAAAGAAAATAACAGTTTCACTGTTTATATTAGTCAACTCTGGTACTTCTTGAAGTAACTGCCAATTTCTCTTTATAACCTTCATATGTTCATTAACATTGCTAGAATATTGAAAAAATGCTCGAATATGATTAGTGTCTGAAGTATGAGTATTTCTGTCTTTTCTGTCATAGTTGTACAATAAGGTCTGCATCTGCTGTTTCTTAATTTCCATGCTTCAGTGATAGTCTTGTCTATCTCTCCTGTCGCATAGCCCCTATCTAAAAACTCTAACTTCAAATTTGCAAGGGCTGCTTTAGCATCATCGTCCTTATTATGTAGGCGCAGAACTCTAAATACCTGTCCTTTCAGTGAATTTCTAGGAACCCCTTTTTTGCACAAGTTGTGGTACGTCCGTTTTGTTGATGACGTTTTTATGTTATGGAATGGAAATGACAATGAACTTAAGAATTTTATATATTATTTGCACAGTACTACTGAGTTTTTAAGATTTACTTTTAATAGCTCAGATTTAGAAATTGACTTTCTTGATGTTAAAGTCAGAAAATCTGATTGTAATAAAATTATTAGTAGCATTTACCAAAAACCTACTAGGAAGAATGCATTATTACACAAAACAAGTATGCATCCCAGGCATATTCCTAGAAATACTCTGAAAGGACAGGTATTTAGAGTTCTGCGCCTACATATTAAGGACGATGATGCTAAAGCAGCCCTTGCAAATTTGAAGTTAGAGTTTTTAGATAGGGGCTATGCGACAGGAGAGATGGACAAGACTATCACTGAAGCATGGACATTAAGTAATAGCAGATACAGCCCTTATTTTACAACCATGACAGATAGAGAAGACAGAAATACTCACACTGCAGACACTAATAATTTTCGAGCAGTTTTTCAATATTCTAGCAATGTTAATGAATATACAAAGATTATAAAGAGAAACTGGCATTTACTTCAAGAAGTACCAGAGTTGACTAATATAATAAGTGAAACTCCGTTATTTTCTTTCAGGAATAATAAGTCTTTAAAACAGCATTTATGTTATAGAACAGAAGCTAACAGATTTGATTTTTCTACACGTGTTGGTACTTTTCCATGCAGACGTTCATAGGTTCATAGGTTCATACTAGGCTATCTGCCCTAGGGCATTTATAAGCCTAGCCAGAATGTGTTTGGCTTTCGCCACCCATTTTAAATTTATTTTGCTATGCCCTTTTTCGAGGTTAGTATACTGTGCCTCTATCTAACAGTGACACAGAAGTGATACCCGGGGTAAACCTACGATCTCCCATCCACTCATCAAGATTCCTCTTGAAGAGAGTCAATGAGGGACTCTGCCTAACCTGGACTGGGATTTTATTCCAGAGTGAAGGGAGCCTCTGGGTTATGAATCTGTCCCTCCAGCATGTCCTATTTATTTCAGTGCTGAGGTTCAAGTCTCGAGCGTAGCTCGATGGGATTTGGATTTTCTGAGGTGCAGCATGTCCATTAATTCGGGTTGGACATGGCTTTATACATCAGGCACAGATCGCCTCTGAACAGGCGGTATGCCACTGAGTAGAGCTGGAGTTTCTTTAACCGGGCAGCATATGGCATCTGTTTGAGCCCTTTGATCCTCTTGGTGAGGTACTTTTGGGGTCTTTCCAGTTGCTGCAGGTGTCTGGTAAGGTACATCCCAAAAGGGGCATTGTACTCAATTATGGGCCTGATGAGGGATGAGTAAAGAGGCACGATGACCTCCCCTGATCTAGATGTGAATCCCTTCATGATTAGGTGGGCTATATAAAATATTTTTCTAACCACTTTGGCCACGTGGTTGTCAAATGAGAGATTGCTATCAACTTGGTTCCCCAGGTCCCTAATTACTTCTTCTGTATTTAATGGATTTCCACCTATGTGGTAATTTGTGGGCACTTTGTTTTTGCCAAAGGGGATGACTATACACTTTTTGGCATTTAGCTTGAGGCCATGGCTATGGCACCAGTTGTCTGTTTTTATGAGGCTCTTTTGGAGGATGCTTGTGTCGGCTGGAGAGTCGATTATGGCACCCAGTTTGCAGTCATCTGCGAACTTGGTCAGCCACAGTCCTTCCATATTGGCCTGTACCTCCGAGAAATATATACCGAACAAGAGAGGTCCCAGGACTGAGCCTTGTGGGACACCACTTGTAACTGGTTTGGAGTCTGACATGGCTCCAGCAATTCTAACCATGTGGGTTCTGTCCTTGAGCCAGTTTGCAATCCATCTAGTGACATAGGGGTTTATATTTAAGCTGGTGAGCTTATCTATAATGCCCGAGTGGGGTATTGTATCGAAGGCCTTTGCGAGGTCCAGGTAGGCTGTGTGGACCACCTTCTCCTCGTCAATGGCCTTGGTGACTGTTTCAAAGAAATCAACCAGGTTTAAGAGGCAGGATCTGCCCTTAACAAAGCCGAACTGGGTAGGATCCAGTTTTGTAGGTCCCCAATATCTTTATTTATGAGGTCCATGATGATCCTTTCCATAGCTTTGCATACCAAGCTAGTCAGGCTTATGGGGCGATAGTTTCCAGGATCCGTTGAGGCACCACCTTTATGGAGAGGGACCACTGTTGCTGTACGCCACTCTTTGGGCACATATCCTGTAGTAAGGCTGAGATTGAACAGTAGTTTTATGTTTGGGTTTAGCTCTTCTTTGAGTTCATGTAGGATGCAGCCCGGGACACCATCTGGTCCCATTGATGCTGTGTTTTTTGCTTTGGAGAGGGCGGCTCTTACCTGAGCATCTGAGATGTCAGTGGGGCAGCACTCTGCTGGGATAGATATTTTCCCTTTTGGTGGGAGGGAGAAGTTTGCGCTGAACCTGTCAGCTAGGATGTTGGCAATGTCTGTGGGTTCGGTGTATTTTTGTCATTTTGGACTAATTCTGAGCATATCTGGGAATTACCACCCAGGTTCCTAACATAACTAAAGAAAGCCTTGTGATTATCCTTAGTGTCCTGTGCAATTTTTCTCTCGAAGCTAGCCTTAGACAATTTTATGTGTGCCCGTAGTTTTTTGCTAATACTGATCAGTGATGCCTTCCCTTTTTGGGATTTTGCTTTATCATTTAGTAGCTTCCTCCTTCTATTGTATAGTTTGTTTATGGCTGGGGTCCACCAGACAGGACGTCTGCCTTTGGAGGATTGGGTCTTGGTTTTATTTGGGATCGCATGATCCATGCATTCCTGAAGGTGTTCATAGAATGCATTTATAAAGGATTCTGTGGTCTGGGCCGTATTTTCCACAGGCCCGGGGGCTTTGAAGGATTCCACCTCAGTTTTGAGGAGTGTAAAATTTGCTTTAGAGAAGTTTTTCACTGTGGTTTTCTGGGCAGGGGCTGGGGTCGGGATGTGAATATCCAGTGAGATTAGTTTATGGTCTGATCTTACCAGTGAGGGATACACTTCTGGTCTGGAGCATAGAGTCCCCATGTTGGTGATGATCAGGTCCAGTATGTTTTCCCCTCTTGTGGGAGTGGTAACAAGTTGTTCCATAGCATTTGAGTTTATAAATTCTAGGAACCTTTGGGCTAGGGTGTTGGAGCTAGAGTAATGCTCCCAGTCTATGTTTGGGTAGTTGAAGTCGCCCAATATAATGGTGTTTGGAGAGACCTTCATATTTTCCAGTGTTCTCAGGAAGGCCGAGTGGGGTTCCTGGGTTTGGGAGGGTGGTCTGTAGCAGGCTATAAACTGGAAGGCAGTTTTACCCACTGTTAGTTGCACATGGATAGTCTCTGATGCTTCGTGCTTTGCCACCAACCTGGAGGTGTGGGTATCTTTGATGAATATCGATACTCCCCCCCCCCCTTTTGTGGTTCGGTCCAAGTTTTGGGGCCAAAAAGCATGGTATGAGGTATAACCTGGTAGTGCTGGGGTGCTCTCGGGAGCCCTGAACCAGGTTTCTGTTACTGCACAGATATCGATGTTCTCCATGCTAAGGAGAGTTTTGAGTGCGTGCATCTTGAGGTTTAGACTTCTGGCGTTGAGTAGCATTACTCTTAGTTTCTTATCCCTTGTGATACCTATGGAGCTGGGTTTGTCTTTTGAGCCTTGCCTAAAAAAGGCACTATGGGGTAGCAAGAGCCTTTGCCAATATCCGAAAGCCCAGGGTGACAGGTGCAAGCCGTCCCTAGCGAAGCATCGTGGCTTGTCGAGCATATCATCCCAAGCTGACAGGCATTGGATCCCCTTTGAATGACACCAGTACTTAAGCCAATTGTTGAAATTGATCATCTTGTCTTCATATTGTGGCATCATTCTTGGTGAGGGTAAGATGCTACTCAAGGTCAGGGTCATACCGGCCTGGGCTACATGCTCAGAGAGCTCCTTTATGTCTCTTTTCATGTAGTCCAGGGAGGTACGTCTCAGGTCATTCACACCAGCATGGACAATGACTGAGTCATATTTGTACTTGCCTTGGAGTGACCTGAGTGCTTGTGTTATGTGGCGGATCCTAGCACCCGACAAGCTGCTCACCGTGACCCTATCCTTGTTCAGCCTGGTGAGCGGGACGTCAGTGTGCCTGACGATAGAGTCACCTATTACAAGTGTATCAGGTGTGTTGTTTAGTCTTAAGGGCTGTGACTGTTTGGCACACTGGCTTTGTGAGATATGTGTTGCACGTGTTTTGTTTTGGGGTAGCGGCTGCTTGGGTGTCTGCTTTGGAGGTCTCTGCTGCTTTGGCAGATCTTTATTTAGAGCCTCCGAGTATGTTTTTGTGTGATTATGTGTTTGGTTTGCTGTCGTGGTAGGTCAATGTGAGACTGGAATTGTAGTGAGTGTGGTTTCCTTCTCCTCCTGATTGGTTATGCCAGTACTGAGTTGAGAGAGCTTAGCCTCCAGTTTGGCTATATGGTTGCATCTCTCACATGTGTTGGAATTTGTTGGGAGGAGGAGAGGGTTGTCTGTGTACATGAGGCAGTTGTAACATTGCCTCAAGATTCCCAGATTCACCAACTGGACCGGAGAGGAGATTGACAACTGACCTTTGGACATGCTAGAATAATATTGGGAATTCCTTAATAATTGAAAACCAGGGCCAGTGGGGAGTGAGGGTGTAGTGCTTTTAATTTTTAGTGCTGACTTATATAATTGCTTTAGTGAGCAAGTGTCAGGTAACTTAAGTGCAATGTGTTACAGGTAACTTAAATGCAAAAACGACAAACAGTAACTTTCTTTCAAGTGAAACAAGGAAATAAGTACAGTAAGCAATGCAGATATCACTAGTGATCCACAGAAGTGCTGAGAAGCCGTGTATTAGGTGGAATTAGCGTTCCAGGGAAATAACAATCAAACAAACAACAAGCATATAAACAAAGCTATATTCAGAAGGCCTGGATCTAGTCTATGCTACAGCAAACAAGGTGTACCAATTTCAGTAAGATACAGTTCAAATATTCAGGCACTATAAACCTTTAACCAGAAATTCCCAGCTCAGAAGGGCAGAGTCCAGCCTCTTCTCCCACAAGAGTGCAGACCACAAACATTCTTAATGTAAAATAACTGGCCTGAAGCCCAAGTACTTAAACCAGAACTAATACACTTAAAGAATAACAGACACTGGGCTCTCAATCAGCAGTTCCCAACTTAGAAGGATGAAAGCTACCTGTCCTGCCACCACAGTGCATGCCACAAACCTTCCTAATGTAAAACAACTGGTCTGAAGCCCAAGTGCTTAATCCAAAAGACTTAGAATGACAGCTAAACTTTAATCAAGTTACTACCAAGCAGTAATAAATACAATTGAATACTTTAGAGAATGCCTGGATTAGTGCTCAAGTTACACAAACAAAGCTAGATCCAGCAGGCCCGAATCCAGTCTATGCCACAGCAAACAAGGCGCACCAACTTCAATAAGAAGCAGTTCAGATATGCATGCACTATAAGCCTTCAATCAGAAATTCCCAGCTCAGAAGGGCAGAGTCCAGCCTCTCCTCCCACAAGAGTGCAGACCACGAACCCTCTTAATGTAAAATAACTGGCCTGAAAGCCCAAGTGCTTAAACCAGAATTAATACACTTTTAGAATAACAGACACTGAGCCCTCAATCAGCAGTTCCCAACCTAGAAGGATGTAAGCTACCTGTTCTGCCACTACAGTGCAGACCACAAACCATCTCAGTGCAAAACGTTGTACTGCATGTAAATATATTCATAGCAACAAGACATTTATTCATAAATTTACTATAACCAGTTATAGCTATGCTGATTGTAGGACTGCTAATGTTGTGTATTTTTGTTTCTGTCAAAAATGTTTTGCATATTATGTAGGAAAAACTAACATGGTCCTGAAAGACAGGATCCTTGAGCATGTTAGAGCATAAATAATTGTAAAGAGACAAGTGCACTGGCAAATCATGTTAGAAAAACTGATTTGTCTCATGCTTTTAAGTTTTTTGTTATTCAACATGTTCTTTCAAATATACGGGGAGGTGACTTAGAAAATACTACAGAAAGCATAGAACAAAAATGGTTTCTTAAGTTGAATGCTGAGAAATATCCTGGCTTGAATGGAAATAGTTCCTTAAAACCTTTTTTTAAAAGCCAGACCATTGAAGCACTAGAATTATTATATTATTATATTTATTTAAGTATTTTAACTGTTTTTATATATATATATTTATAGTAATGTTTTAACCATTCATTAGTATATTAATGCATATTTATTTATGTTTTTATGCATATTTACTTTTACATATTTAATGTTACACATTTATAAGCATTGGAACATGTGACTATTGGATTGTCAGCTGACTTATTGCATCTTCTATATAAGCTTTATTATGTTAAACTACTGTGTCTGATGAAGCAACTAGTGTAGTTGTGAAAGCGCTAACCATTTTTATTTTTTTCTATTTTTGAATAAACGTATGTCTGTGTGCTAACTTGGTGAATTTTATTTTATTTTACAAAGCTGGGTTTTATTTTCATAAACAAGCATCAAAATCTAGTGCAATTTGTTAATCTAATATTGCTTTAACAAATGAACAGAAAGGAGCACACTGACTTCTGTGTGGGGATTGAACCCAGGATTTTCTGCATGGTTGTGACTGTCTCTGGAAAGTTAGGTACTGAGCTTCTCACAAGAGCAGTTATTTCTCCATTCAGTTAGGAACCACCAACATGGATGATTTTATTGTTTAACACACACATATACACATAGAACAGACCATTAGCCTGATAATGTTTTAACAACTGAACAGGAAAGGAAATCACTCCCACTTGGCTCAGGGGTGACCTTAGGCCTTCCAACACTCTATGTGGTTGTTATTGCTTCTGACCTAACAAAGAGTCTCAGAACAGTTACAAATAGCTAATCCCAAAAATAGTTATTTTTCCTTTCAGCAAGGAATCATCAATACTAGGTTGATGATTAGTACCACATTTGGACACGTAAAAATAGAAAAATCACCATGAGGTGATAAATATAATGTCAGCTGACACCAAATGTTCTGTAGAGGGAAGTAGTAACACTTCAAAAGTATCTCCTTGTTCTTATAAGTGCAGCCACTGGAGAAAGGATATTTTCAGCACAGAATAAAATGATACCTACAAATTGCTGTGACAGACACAGCCATAGCTAGATAAATTGGTAGCCTTAGCAGTTCTCAGACTGGCAGACTAATGCTTCTCCCTGAAACCAAAGAGTAGCCCAAAAATCAAAGTTTTGTGGATGTAGAGCTTCTATTAGCTCCCCTGTTGTGTTCTTGTATCTAACACAACCATTTAAACAGCTGTGGTATTAACTGTTGCTGAGTACATAAATGTCAGTACTGCCCTCACACCTGTTTGGCAAGTTTTCTGTGAATGCGGAGTGCAACCCCGGACAGCTTGAAGCCAGGGCAGCCATTGCCCGTATCCCACCTTAGTCATGGTAATAACAAAGAAGTGCAATCACTTGATGCTTTTACACATCATCAAAGAGAGGGCAGACGGTTTGAGATGTGCACAAATTCTGCATGAGTTTTGTAGTAACTCTGTTTTTTTTTTTTTTGTTTTTTTTTTGAAATTCTGAAGTATCATGTTTTGTGCAGATTTAATATATAAATCAAGATGTATCCAATGCCACCCCATGGCCCTGACTTTGGACCATGGCACACATTGACCCTCACTGGCACACAAGTCTGTGGATTAACCAGAACTTACAGTGCAAGATTAGACAGAAGGAGGAGGAAGCAGACAGGAAAGACATTGGCTGCTGTTTGTGACACAAGTGCCTAGAAAGGTGTATTATTGGTTTGGTGCTCATCTATGAGTTGGTTCACATACTGCCAAGCCAAAGGATGTATTTTGCTATTATTGCCATGGAAACAGACACTATGGTCAGACTACATTATGCAGGATATGGCTCCATTAAATGAAGAGAAGAGTTGAAATATTTAACAAACATCAACATTCCTGTATGAAACCAGTGAGAAATTCACTGCTCTCAAAAACAATCGAATGAGCAGTGCCACGCCATTCAGCAGGAAACCTGCTCAAGAGCAACTTAGGAATTGTACACTCTTACTAAGGCAAGTAAATTGCATCACTGACAATTGTGGTTGCACAAGAATTCGCTATATTCAAGATGGGAAAGCAGGAAAGCAACTTGAGATAATGCTGCTGACAAAGGAAAAGATGTAGCAGAACCACCAATGTGGATCCCGGAAGGAACATATAACAAGGCTGATTGATACTGTGAATGAAATGAAGGAGATCGTGGCTCGTTAGCTTCTGCAGAGTCTCTCAAGGATATGGTATCGAAATCTGGATTGTATTCGATAATAAGGTAAGTCTCGGGACATAAGTCTTACATGATTGTATGTGTATGATGTGCGACACTGCCACAGTTTACTGCAGCACATAAAGATTATACTGCGGTGTAGGAGATGGAAAATACACACGCAGTATCAATTACAGTTTCACTGAAAGATACTTTATTCAGGTGTAACTTCGCATTGTAAACTGCTACCATAATCATAAAAGAGAAACCCATTACTCTCAATGTCCATTGTGCTAATCGCTGCTTAGATTTTGCAATGCAAAAGTTGTGTGAAAGCAAACATCACTGCTGAAGCATTCTCAGTGGTGATGTCGCATACTATCCTGAAGAAGTCCATCATGCCATCTCTATAAGTAAATGCAAGACTTGCTTAAGTGATATACAAATGTAGGCTACTTGAATTATTAGTTTGTGTGATGTTCTTTGATCTTGCCAGCAGACATGTAGCCCTGCTTAGACTGTACTTACCTTAATACATGGTGGTTGCTTTGAGGTGTTTCTAGAAAAAGAAAGTTTGCATTTTATTTCATTATTGGTTTCTACACAGGAGACAGTAATTGGACTGATGGAGCAACAGTGAGTGCATGTGTGTGTGTGTGTGTGTGTGTGTGTGTGTGTGTGTGTGTGTGTGTGTGTGTGTATGCGTGTGTGCATGCGTGTGTGTGTGTGTGTGTGTGTGTGTGTGTGTGTGTGTGTGTGTGTGTGTGTGTGTGTGTGTGTGTGTGTGTGTGTGTGTGTGTGTGTGTGTGTGTGTGTGTGTGCGTATGAATTCCATCAAACACAGGAAACAGTGTTTATGATCCTCTGCTTCTGTTTCTGCATGACAGATAAACCACAAGCTGGAACTCTGTCATTCGTCTATTTCTTTTTTTTTATCACCTTTAATGAATTATCTCTGAAGACGCAGGCAAATATACCTTTATATAAAAGAAAACAAACCATATTAACATATTCCCAGTTGCAAACAGTAAACCTCAGATATTCATTTGTATAATTATTATTCATTCAACATTATATAAATTGATCAATTCCTGACTTCCTTTAAACCTCACTCCTCCTCAAAAACATTATTCTGCATGCATTGTTCCACAGTTTCCATTTTTTCTATATAAATTGTGCCTACCTTTTTTGAAAGCTCCTACTTCCACTTCTTTTATCTCCGTTACTATATACAATACTTCAGATGTAGATGGTTTACACTCTGATTTCCATTTTCTAGTAATTGCTTTTTAGTAGCCACCAGGGTTGAGAGTTTGCATAATGGTTAAGGTGTTTATCTCATAACCACTGAGTAGAGGGTTTGATTCTTAACTTTAGGCTGGGAAGTTTGGCTAGGCTTAAAATGGCTCATAAGATCAGATAGCCTAATACTAACTTATAAAAAACAGAATTAGGCTTAACAATGCCTTAGTATATCTAGGCAATTCATATCCTATATCCCAGTTCAAAACAATAATTTCCTTAGCTACACCCATTTACTTACCCAATATTTCTGACAGAGTACTCTGTAGGGAATTTTTAACTTCTGCCAACTCATTACAATCCCAGAACATATGCTACCATTTCTTTCTTTCTTCCTTACCTCCAATATTTGCCATCTACCTGAAGAAAAATTCTTTGGAGTCTGCTTGGGTTATAAAAATACCTATGCAAATACTTCCAAGCAAAAATCCTAAACCTTCTAGACTTTGTTACATATCTGGTAGCCATACATACATCCTCTCATTGTTTTCTTGTGAATGGCTTATCCAGTCTCCCTTCTCTGTCTTTTCTAACCTCCTCAGGCTGATTTCTATGGTTATAGTGCAAGAGTTTAAATATGTCCTACTAATTATCCCTCTTTGTAACAGCAATTTCTGTACTAGCTTCAGTTACAAACTCTACTAGAGCAGGTTTTTCACTTAGGATTCCCCTTTTCCTTTCTTTTTGCCTGTACTCTGATATCAATTTCAGATATGGAAAGCAATCTCTAGCCTGTAGTCCAAATGTCTTCTTGGCCTCTTCCCATTCTATTACCTTTCCCTCTCTAATTACTTTCTCCCAATTCCTTGGTTCCTTTGCCAATTTCTCCAGTAAATTCTACCCCCTATTGACTATTCTCTGTACTCCTAACTGTAGTCCTCCCTATCAACAAAATCTCCTTTCTTCATTCTCATGTGTGCTTAGTTCTTAGAATACCTTCTGCTACTTTATTAATACAATATTTTTTATGGCAGTTATTGTCCTTAGGGATCTGCATCCAAAATCCTACTCTCTACTCTCTACTTTTTTCCTGAAGTCCCCTTCTGCTTCATCATCAACATCACCCCTTTACTATGTAGCTCTATTATATCCCTTCCACTTAGGTAATCCTAAACCACCTTCTTCGATTGGAAGGATCACCTTATCCTACTTGAGCCTTGCCTTTTTCCCTCTTAGATAAAAAAAATCTTTCAACTCTCTGTTAATTACTGTCCACAACTTCTCCTCTCATTGATAAAAATATGCCTTACTTCTATATAAAATTAAAGGGACTAAAGACATTTTCACTACTTGTATGTTGTTATCCATATCCAAAAACACGAGCTGCCAATTTCTCAGTTTTTGTATTATTTTTGTTTAGTCTCTTCTCACATATCCTTTGCTGCCATAACAGAAACCTTTTTAATCTATATTCCTAAATGCTTAATTTTATCATGTCCCCATAAATATGGGTATATCTGAACAAATTCATGGGTGGGTACATATTTTACAGCTATAGCCTTTATTTTATCTTCATTAATTTTATATCTGTAAAAGACTTGAAACCGTCTCAAAATGTCCCACAACACTGAAATGTCCTTTTCAGGTTTTATCAGATTCAAAATATCATTTGCAAATAAAGCTTACTTTTCTTGATTACCTTACCAATTATATCCTTGAATTTCTGAGTCTATTATTGTCTATGCCAATGGCTCTAATTATAATGCAAATAAAAAGCCTCCCACTTTAATTTTTGCCTCCTATCCCTCATATATCTTCCAAATCAAAATTATTATTGGTATCAAGGAATGCAAATGCTTCCATTGCCGTACCCATAAAATCACAACTTACTCTGTTGAATGCTTGCTCTGCATCAAGACCCACTTAGAACAGCAGTATTTTCTTACATTTTGCTTCCCTCTGGATCAACATTGTTCTGTTAATATTGACAGATGTTTGCTTCCACTTAACAAAACTAGATTGATCCATATCTATCAATTCTGACAGCACCTTTACTATTCTTTTAGCTGTTATGGATATAAACAGTTTATAATCATGGTTTAAAATTGAAATGGTCCTATACAAAGCTAGGTCAGATGGGGCTTAACCATATTTAGGTATTACAGCCAACATAGTAGTTCACCTATTTCTGGCCACAGCTCACTGTACCTAGTATCATAAAGCAGGAACTACCCAAGCTTTAGAAATTCTGTAGCTTGAGTTTTATTCCAGCTTCACAATATAAAGGGTACAGTGTGCTGTCAGGACTATAGTCAGAAATAAAGTCCAAAATAGTCCCTGCTTACACAGCTATTAAAGACTGTTGTTTGCCATTATGTGGTTTTAGTACTACAGTAACAAAATACTAAAATCAAAAACTTTATTTAATTCATTTTTCCAAATAATTACTCCCTCTTCTTTTCTGTACTTATCCAAGTACTTGGACACTAGACCCTGTATGTGAATAGTGCAAAAAAACATGCATTCCAGTGAAAGTGTGTGCTCCTACGAAGTTTGAAATGGGCTAATGCAACGGATAGTTCAAAATGGTGTCCCACACAAAATTAGAAATTGTGTTGCTGAAGTAGGGTCATACTATAATCAAGTTCAACATAACCTTCATTTATAATTCTGTATTAGATTTCTGTGCCTCATTGCTGTAACTATATACAGGCCACATCACATATATGCTTCTGGTTAATAAATATCTAAAAAATTAGATCAATAAGTGCACCTCTTCCCCTTCCCACAAGCCTTCAGAAGATTTCAGTGCTTATGCACTAAAAAGTCATAATACATAAGACTTCAAGGGGAAATGAAAAACAATTACTAAGTAACAGCCCAGTACATAAGACATAGAGTGATGATATATGCTAAATAATATATGACAATTAAAACTAAAGCCATTAACATTTGGTACTTCAGCCCAGTACTTTAGCAATTCATTATGGATATCAGGAAATGTCAGAAGAGCAGCATATATATTCTACAAGACAGAGGTAAGGTAATCAAAGACATATAGTAAAAATCAGAGACAGACAGTAAAAGCAAATGAAGAAATTAAAGATATGTTTATGGAAGTAGAGAATTGCTAACAGATACAGTCTGCATTATGGAAGAGCAGCTGCAGCAGGGCTAACCACCTGTCAGTGTTTACTTTGGTTCTGGATTATTGTAACTACTGAAGTGAAACCCTGACCCCATGTTCAAAAGTGGGAAAAAGGGGTTGTCACTGGATGGATACTTAGTGATGTACATTATTGTAAACTGGAGTATTTTGCAAAGAAAACCCATAAATAAGGCATAGGTAGCATAGACTTGGATACTGATTGCAAAGGCCATTGGTAAGGCATATCATAACCAGAGATACTGCAGGAGAAGCCCTATTATTAATAGCCATGGTTACTGCATTGGAATCCCCATAACTAACGCATATGATAACCATGGATACTTCAGGGAAAACCTGTAACTAAGTCATAGCCATGGATACTGCAGATGAAGACCCATAACTACTTACCTTGGCTACTGCTGGGGGAGCCCCCATAACAAAGACATATCATAGTCGTGGATACTGCAGGTAAAAGCCCACAACTGATACATATCATAAGCATGGATACTGCAGAGAAAGGCATACCAAAGGTGTATTGTAACCATGGATAGTGAAGGGAAAGCTCCTAACTAAAGCATATTGAAGCCATGATACTGCAGGGAAATAGGAAGACTGTTCTGCATGATCACTGCAGTATGGAGCTGAAGTAACTCAATCATCTGCTGAGTCTGCCTTTATTAAATATTCTTCTCTGAAATTTGTTCTTGGTAAGCTAATTAGAATATTATTGAAGTGAGTTAAAACTGAAAATAAATATGTTGCAGTTACTAGCGTCAAATAAGGATTTGGCAGTGACACATATTTGCCTATATGATTTTGTACTAAGATTATAAAAATGCACATTCTGGATGTAAGAAAATGCCTTGGTCGAATGGAGAACATTTTATTTTTCTTATTTGTAATGTAATCTGAATGACTATTTGCTGGAAATTTGTGATTAAATATTTTAAAACTATTCAAAGCTTTAGAGATTTTTCAATATTTTCCCACAAATTTTGAATTCAGTACTATGGTAAGGAACTATAATATACACCTATTCAGAACAGTTGATGATATTGACAGGATGGGCTGTCTGTTTTTAGAAAATATCTCAGTTCTGACATGCTGAATTAGAAATAGACAAGAACTTGCCATTTATTTCTCGAAGCAGAAAGCACACGGATGTTTGTTAAACTATAACAAGGACTAGGAAATCTGATTTACATACTCCAAGAATGCAACTGCGTAGGTCTTTATGTGAAAGCGCTGATGAAAAATAATTGATATGGCAATATCATGATGTATGTTTCAAAAATGCTACAGCATTCTAGTGTAAAAGTGATGAGCAAGGTGTGACATTTGTCTTAAAATTACAGTTGCATTTCCATATCACAGAAAACAAGGCCTAACTGTGTTACTTGAAAAGGTTTTACTTGTTGTCTGTGCTTGCATGTGTTTTACGGCAATATTTTGTAAATCATAACAGATCATTTTCCTTCCTGTTATTGAAGAAAGCTAATCATTAAGGCAAAAATGGCAGTAAACACTGTACCACCTGTGTAAGAAAGAAATGTAGTTTATTTAGATGGAAAACAGGTGCTACAAATCTCATCCACACATCTCATTACTTAAACAAAGTTTGTTTTTCACTGGGTAAACAAAATGCAGTACACATTAAACACTTACCGATGTTATACTGAGCATTATCCCTTGAAATCTCAAAGGGATATCTGCAATTAGTCAGTTCAAAAGGAAGTAATCCATACCACCTGAATGAACTTCTGAGTTAATCTGCATGAGTTTATACTGTGAGCTACCATTTCTGAGCAGACTGGCAGGTGAGAAACACCTGCCCTAAGCATAAATGCATGCACACATACACACACACACACACACACACACACATATATATATATATATATATATATATATATATATATATATATATATATATATTCACATACATAATTTTACATATATATATATATATATATATATATATATATATATATATATATTGACAAACAAAATTTTATATATAAATATATATATATATATATATATATATATATATATATATACATGTGTTATATATATAAAATACATATAGCATCTGTTTCTCGTGTGTGTGCTTGTATAGAAATATATATAGATATAGATACAGAATGAGAGAGAGAGAGAGATAGGGATGGCATATAGATATATGTATATATGTATGTATATTATATATATATATAATATATATATATATATATATATATATATATATATATATATATGTGTGTGTGTGTGTGTATATGTATATATATATATATATATATATATATATATATATATATATATATATATATATATGTGTGTGTGTGTGTGTGTGTGTGTGTGTGTCTATAGTTTACTATCAAAATGACGAAAATCACATCCACAAACGGTAATTTCCGCAACAAATAACGTTGACTCATGAATATGAAGTAGGTTGAATGATCGACACAGCAACGTTGACAAATTCTGCTGACCTTAAGGTGGAACTCTTCCATTGACATACATGCTGTAATTCCCTGCCCGTGTACGACCTTCTAAACAGACGTACAAATGAATGTCGACATTCTGACAGTCACTCCTACCATGGTTGAGGAGGTGGCTGTCAAGCATGTTACTGTCATGCTTTTGATGGTAAACCTGTACATATATATATATATATATATATATATATATATATATATATATATATATATATATATATATATATCTTGCTTGCCACAGCACATTTTCTTTGAAATAATATGAATAGCAGCAAGCAAAATAAAGGCATTAGAAAAGGGAAGTGTTTGTATGTTCTTATATAAAGTGACAAGCCTATTTTAAAGTTTAGACCAGAATCAAATTATATAGCAAAGAGTGTGAAAAAATGGAATATGAAAGTTAGCTCTTTAATTCACAATTCCAGTTCCTTTGAGTGATTCTGTAATGCACCCATGGGAATGTAGGGAAATATATTTCTTTTGCATCTGTTTCATTTTGAGTTTATGTTGCATGTAGGTTCAATATTTTGTTGCCTAACTTTAACTATGCATGTCAGGATGAGATTTGAGTCCGCTATTTCAACACTTTCCGGTCCTTGGCTACCTCCTCAGTAGCTGCCATCAGTCCTCTGCTTGCTGCATCTCAGAAAGTTGCTGTGGAAATAGTAATACTTAAAGCTGGCCTCACTTATACAATTGATTCACATTAGCAAATTAGCAGTTTTGAAATACACTCTGCACAAGGTTCATTTGTATTTACACAGGTAGATGCATATTATGCTTACAAATGAATCACTAAAAAAGGGTGTGTAAAGTATCTTCATCACTTTAACATATGCTACAGTCATCTTATTTTACAAAATTTCCATATAACACAGAAACAGAATCTTAGTATTTTAAAAAGTGCAGTAATACATGCTGGCTTGTGTGCTGAACATATGCTACAACATACAGAAACTTCTTGGTGTTCACCGACCAGACATATGCCTCTCAGCTCTACTTGAGCATTGCAATATCTGTTTAATGCATATCCTAGAATGTGCAATATCTTGTACACATATGCACATATACATGTAAGAGTGCACACATACACACACACACACACACACACACACACACACACACACACACAGTGTACATACTATTTTCTTCTTTATTTCTGCAATAATTAGACGTTTGGAATTAATTTAAAACTTTTATTTCAGATTTTATAGCACAACACTGATAGTCATTTGCTAAAGAAAACAATACAGTCTCACATTGAAAACAGACTTAGCATGAGCAACAGTAACCTTCTGTGCCCTTGAAACTCAAATTCATTGATAATACATTGAAACCCACAAAAATGCATCTGGCCAAAAGGTGGATTAACTGCCTTTGGGCTGTTTACAAACAATGGGCCCTGTACACATTTTAGGACATTCATAAATGCATGTGTTCTTTGATTCATGCTCCTGATTATATTATATTCTTTGTTTATACAGCACCACGTGTTACAGTGTGTTTTAAATTTGTGGTTTTGAACATTTTCCAGTAAGCACTGAAACAAACCATATGAACCAATAATGACAGAACTACACACTTCAGATAATTTCAACCATAAAATTTCACTCAAACTTCTATTATCTATTATTATAATCCATTAATAACAGTCAATATGCACAATGCATGCAGAAGTAAAAGTTATCTGATGAATTTCACATTAAAGAGATCTATAACTAATAAAGAGGTTGCTGCTGGCAAACAACTTTGCACTTCAGGGCCTGTCTACAAATTCAGTGCCTAATGTATTTGAAGAATAAATTGTCTTACATTATAAAAAAGAAACTGGTGTGCCTGTGATGTGCAATAGCAAAGTCTTTCAAACCAACAACAGATTTAGTTATTAGGCATTTCATCCAAAGGAGGACACATTCAGGAGTGCAGCACCCAACCCCACCTCACCATGCTGCATGGTATTGTCAACAATCTATCTGATTTGGGATGAGAACTCACAGCTTTCTGCACC